>NC_084561.2:4058823-4136323 GCF_033978685.3 Nerophis lumbriciformis
CAGTAAAGTAACTAAGTTACTTTCTGAAGGAGTAATCAGTAGTCATTAATCAGATTAGTTTTTCAAGGTAACTGTGGCAACACTGCTTGTTGCTGTCGGAGACTATGATTCAGGGACGGGTGGAGGAAAGATGGAGTAAATGATCGGTAAAGAAAAGAGAAAAGTTAGGAAATAAGAAGACAAGGATGGATGACCCCACTAGCGGCTAACTACGTTAGCACCTGTTGAGCCTAATGCGAAAGTGCCGGCACAGAACTAGCAATCACGCAACAAGTTGACCTAAAAGGATGTTTAGGGCACAAACGCACCATTTTGATAGAGTTAATTGGCATATAACACATTTAAATTAGTAACATTACACTATTTGTTTGAACCAGCTAGCGCGCTAGCAACGGGCTGCTAGCCGTTAGCTCGCTGTATTGATGAAGCTAAGTTATTAAAACGTCCTTTTTAATTGGGGTCGGTCCCCTCTAATGTCGGATCTAAGTAGTCGACCAGACTTCACACCGGGCGAGTAGAGGCTGTAAAGTGGAGGAAAGAAGGCGTAATGATGATAAAGTGGAGGAAAGAAGACGTAATGATGATAAAGTGGAGGAAAGAAGGCATAATGATGATAAAGTGGAGGAAAGAAGGCGTAATGATGATCCACCTGATAGTGTGAATAAATGGGGGAGGGAGGTTTTTTGGGTTGGTGCACTAATTGTAAGTGTGTCTTGTGTTTTTTATGTAGATTTTATTAATTTTTGTAAATGTTTTATTTCTTGTGCGGCGCGGTACCAATCGATCCACGGACCGGTACCGGGCCGCGGCCCGGTGGTTGGGGACCACTGCTATACAGCACAGACACTCGACAACGCAGGGCCGGCCCGTGGCATAGGCCGTATAGGCAAATGCTAAGGGCGCCGTCCATCAGGGGGCGCCACGCCAGTGCCACAAATGTTGGAGAAAAAAAAAAAAAAAGTTGGTACTATTATTTCTAAATACAAAAAATAATCCCACGTTAATTAAAATGCAAAGTAAAGCCTATTTAATAGAAATATTATTTGTTAGAACATTACGCCCCCCCCCCCCCCCCCCCTGCCCCCTCCCTTCCCGTATCATGACTCTTTTTGGACGTCACCACATCAAAAAATCAACACAAGATGTCAAAACGGCCAAAACTGTCAGGTGCCCAGGGAAGAAAAAAGAGAAAAGAAGAGGAGGAGAAACGAGAAAAAGACAAGAGGTAGCAAGTAGGTAACGTTAGCCTACATGAAATTATTTGTCTGTTACAGAATGTGATAGTAACCTGGCTTTTTAGCATTAAGCTAATGTTACATGATTCGGCAATTGCTAATCAATAAATAGCTAGTTCTGTTTTAACGTCGGGTTAATATTGTGGAGGGGGCTAAATTGTTATGGAAAATAATAATGTAACGTTAGGTAATTACAGTACTCCCACCTTACATTCCTCAGGGACATTTGTATTAGATCTTTTAAGCAGGTGTTTTTTGTTTGCATTGTTATTGCCTTCTGGTTAGCTAATGTTTGCCCTGCAGGTAATAGTCACTTTTCCACCCCTTTATATATTAGGTATAGTTGTAAGTAAAAAAAAAAAAGGTCAAAGACAAAGCTATTCGGTTTCTTGTGAGTATATACACTTCACTGCCGGGCCGGGCCTGATACAATATGATTTTCCTGAGAAGCTGGAAAGCACAAAAAAAAAAAAGAGCCGTTCTAAAAAGTCGATTCGTTCGCGAACGTCGCATCTCCAGCAGGGATTGAGCCTGTGGAATGTGTGCCACAGATTGTTCCTTCTAGAGAGCGCGGTCAACTAAAGTGGAGCAAAACAACAACAACAATGCGGAATATTTGTGCCGTCAATGGCCGAGCGGAGGTGTTAATCTAACCCGCACACACGGATGTTGTTTGGGCGACGGAAGCGGGACTCGATCGCTGCATTAACGGTAAGATGTAGCGGGATCAGGTGGATCATCATTACGCCTTCTTTCCTCCACTTTATCATCATTACGCCTTCTTTCCTCCACTTTACAGCCTCTACTCGCCCGGTGTGAAGTCTGGTCGACTACTTAGATCCGACATTAGAGGGGACCCGACCCCAATTAAAAAGGACGTTTTAATAACTTAGCTTCATCAATACAGCGAGCTAACGGCTAGCAGCCCGTTGCTAGCGCGCTAGCTGGTTCAAACAAATAGTATAATGTTACTCATTTAAATGTGTTATATGCCAATTAACTCTATCAAAATGGTGCGTTTGTGCCCTAAACATCCTTCTAGGTCAACTTGTTGCGTGATTGCTAGTTCTGTGCCGGCACTTTCGCATTAGGCTCAACAGGTGCTAACGTTGTTAGCCGCTAGTGGGGTCATCCATCCTTGTCTTCTTATTTCCTAACTTTTCTCTTTTCTTTACCGATCATTTACTCCACCTTTCCTCCACCCGCCCCTGAATCATAGTCTCCGACAGCAACAAGCAGTGTTGTCACAGTTACCTTGAAAAACTCATCTGATTAATGACTAGTGCATACTTGCCAACCCTCCCGGATTTTCCGGGAGACTCCCGAAATTCAGCGCCTCTCCCGAAAACCTCCCGGGACAAATTTTCTCCCGAAAATCTCCCGAAATGCAGGCGGAGCTGAGTGACGTGTTGACAGCCTGTTCTCACGTCCGCTTTCCCACCATATAATCAGTTAATGATCGAGGGCGAGTTCTTGGTTTCTTATGTGGGTTTATTGTTAGGCAGTTTCATTAACGTCCTCCCAGCGCGGTAACAACACACAACAACAGCAGTCAAGTTTCCGTCCCCCCTAAAGCAGTTGGTCTGCCGTAAACAGCAATGTTGTGACACTTTTAAACAGGACAATACTGCCATCTACTGTACATGCATATGTGACCCACCCATAATGTGTCACATTTTTGTGTTGATTTATTTATTTTATTTTGTGGTTTGAATTCGTTTTTGGAGCTGTCATTACACATTTATCAGTATTCACATTGGTCAGTAGGGGGCAGTAGGGCGTTTCTTCCCAATTGAATGCTATCACCTGCAGACCGGAAGTGTCTTGTCATTCTGATGAGCGCGACCAGTCTGTGAACAATTGAAACGCGCTGTGTGCTTTTTTCCTCCTGTATAACAGGTTAGTTTTGGTGAATCAACTCACTGAATAATATCCATGTGATCTTTATAAGTTTAAGTACACATTCTGATGGTGGAGCCTAACTCTAAAGTGTTTGTGAGTTGTAGTTTGTATTTGTGAATGAATCCAGTGCACAGCTGCAGTAATCAATACAAAAAGGCGACGTGAGTGCGCAATGTTTATATAGGAACTTCTGATCCTAATTCAGACTCCCAAATTAGAGCTCCCGTTTTCTTATTGATTTTATAATGTATATTTGTATAATGTGTGTGTTCTGAAATAGTGACAGAGAATAGAACAAGGATGGACAATTCAACCCTTAACTCAACAATGAGTAGATGAGTTATGTGTGTGTAAATGTGTAAATAAATGAACACTGAAATTCAAGTATTTCTTTTATTTATTTATATATATATATATATATATATATATATGTGTATACATATATATATATATATATATATATATATATATATATATATATATATATATAGCTAGAATTCACTGAAAGTCAAGTATTTCTTATATATATATATATATATATATATCTTAACCACGCCCCCGACCACGCCCCCCGCCCCACCCCCGACCACGCACCCCACCCCCCACCTCCCGAAATTGGAGGTCTCAAGGTTGGCAAGTATGGACTACTGATTATTCCTTCAGAAAGTAACTTAGTTACTTTACTGATTAGTTGATTTTAAAAGTAACTAATTTAGATTACAAGTTACTTTATTTGTTACATTCAGCAATGCATCTACCGACATTACCCCCGCCGCCTCAACATAAAAATAACAAGCGGCTTTGCCAATAATCACTTTATTTAACGGTAAAAAGTCGTCACAATTGTTGGATATGACTTTAAAGCATAACCAAGCATGCATCACTATAGCTCTTGTCTCAAAGTAGGTGTACTGTCACCACCTGTCACATCACACCCTGACTTATTTCATACCTGCCAACTACTCCGGTTTTCCCGTAATTAGTACGGTTTTCATCAACCTATTCCGGGTTACGGTCGCAGTGATAAAAAATACGGTTTTTCATTAATTAAATTTTTTTTTTTTTTTTTAAGTTTTATTCACGAAATCGCGTAACAACAATGACAATCGACACTGCTTCCCGTAACTTCTTATCGAGCCATTCCGAATGCCATGCGCGAGGCTATTTATAGCACCGCTGCCAAGCACGAGGCCATTGTTTACATACGAGCGAACGATCATGGAATCAGCCGGAGAAAAATCGCAAACGAGTCTTAAACCGAAAAGAAAACTGCAGTCATTCCGTGAAGAATATTCAAAAGCCTATCCGGGAATAATTATCCGTTCCAAAAAGGGTAAAAACTACGCGAATTGCACCTTGTGCAGACAAGATTTTTTGATCGGACACGGAGGAATTAGCGATGTAAAAGACCACGTTGGGACAAAAAAACACAAGTCTAATGCCGTTGCTAGCGATACAAGTGGAAAACTTTCAACGTTTTTCGTCGCCCAAACAGATTCTTTGAATGTGATAAATGCCGAAGTTTTATTTACGGAGGCAATAATTGAGCATGGACTTCCAATCGCACTGGCTGATCACATGGGACAGTTAAATGTTTGTAATGCAACCTTTAAAAATCATTACGCGGTGATCGCGGTCCCAAAAATAAACTTTTCTTGCATGATAATGTCCAGAAAAATTTGCTTTATATTACTATAGAGTCCTTTTAACGAATGAGTTTGATGGTTTATCACAAACCTTAAATGAAAGAAGTCCTTTGTTCTCCTGCACCGCATGTGCTTTGGCCTTGCTTCGTGTTTGGTGCGCAATCCTGTCGGCTGTATTTCACAGCACGACATACTGTTAAAAGTGTTTATACTATTTATGCTTTCAAGTCCAAGTTGAAGAAATCTTGTTAAATGTTGACAGCATAACTACCAAAATACAGAAGTATGTCCTTAATATTTTTGCAGTGCTATTTCTGTTGAAAAGTTCAAATGATTACATTAGAGATGTGATGTGCCACTTTTCAAGTGTCTGATGGCTTAAATTAATTTTCATTAATTTTTCATATTTTGAATTCTTTTGAAAGGCTTACAAAAAAACTACATTTGAATTGTAATTCCATGCTATTGACAGGACTATTCATTTTAATGAAGTTAGCTTACCATGTTTACAGTATGATAATTGTGATAGAAATGTGAATTTTAGGCACAGAATATTTTTTACAATTGAACAAGGCAGTAGATTATACAAGCTTGGACAGAAAGTTAATAATGACACCAATTTTTTTTTTAATGGAATTGTTTAGTACTGTTTTACCATTTGTTTACTGTAAAAGTTGTTTATACTGTTTATACTTTCAATTAACAAATTGAAGTCTTGTGAAAGGTTGACAGGATAACTGGCATTAACTGTCAAAATAATTTCAAACTATTGAAGTTAGCTTACAGAATAAACATGTCAATCAACCCATATGATTTTTGCTGTAATATTTTTGTTTTGAAAAGTCACTGTGACTGATAGAAAAGTGATGGTTTTAGCAACATTTTAACCTGTCTGAATGCTAATAATCATTTTGCGTCGGGGCCCTGAACCCCTCACCAGGACTTTGTCCTGGACCTACCGGGGCCTGCGGCCCCTGGACCCTGGCTACTAGGTTTTTCTGATTTCAAAAGTTGGCAGGTATGTTATTTGGACTTTTTTGCTCTTTTCCTGTGTGTAGTGTTGTAGTTCTTGTCTTGCGCTACTATTTTGGTGGCTTTTTCTCTTTTTTTGGTATTTTCCTGTAGCAGCTTCATGTCTTCCTTTGAGCGATATTTCCTGCATCTACTTTGTTTTAGCAATCAAGAATATTTCAGTTGTTGTTATCCTTCTTTGTGGGGACATTGTTGATTGTCATGTTCGGATGTACATTGTGGACGCCGTCTTTGCTCCACAGTAAGTCTTTGCTGTCGTCCAGCATTCGGTTTTTGTTTACTTTGAAGCCAGTTCAGTTTTAGTGTCGTTCCGCATAGCCTTTCTTTCTTTCTTTCTTTCTTTCTTTAGTTTATTTGGAACATGAACACACTTACATCATAATACATCACACAATTTCATATCATTTCATTTTACATCATGCCCGAAAAGGAGTAGGAAGAAGCAAAGCTTATTTAATCCTACCCCTTTCCCACTTCAAAGCGTTTACAAATATATAGAATCATTTACTGACCTTTTTATATAATAAAATAACATCTATGAATTAGTATACAACAGTTTTGTAATATGTAATTAATTAATTAATTCAGTCATTATTAACATACTGAGATGAAGAATATCTTATTTTCAATAAGGTTGAAAGTATTTCTCATAATTCTTCTTGTTTGTACTCTGTAAGCACTATTATTTTGAACAACCTCTTAAACTGGATTATACCAGTACAATTTTTAACTTCTTTACTTAATCCATTCCATAATTTAATTCCACATACTGATATGCTAAAAGAACAGAAAGCAGTTGTGTCGTCCGCAAATAAAACCAACTTTAAGTCCTTCCTAAGCTTACAAATGTCGTTTATATAAAGATTGAACAATCTTGGTCCCAGTATTGATCCCTGGGGTACACCACAGGATATATCTAGCCGTATTGACATATTTTCACCCATCTTCACATATTGCTTCCCGTTGGTTAAATAACTTCTTACCCAATTCAATACCAAACCTCTGATGCCATATCGTTCTAATTTTCGTATTAAAATATCATGATTAATTGTGTCAAATGCTTTTGTTAAGTCCATGAATACTGCGGCCGCACATT
The DNA here is from genome assembly GCF_033978685.3 of Nerophis lumbriciformis. Classification (NCBI taxonomy): domain Eukaryota; kingdom Metazoa; phylum Chordata; class Actinopteri; order Syngnathiformes; family Syngnathidae; genus Nerophis; species Nerophis lumbriciformis. The sequence goes on from NC_084561.2 coordinate 4,065,735, forward strand.
CTTTACCATCTATTGCATTGGTAATTTCCTCTGTTATTTTGGTTAATGCCTTTTCTTAGGGACACTCACCTTTTTGTTTATTTTTGGTTTAAGCATTGTACACCTTTTTACCTGCACGCTGCCTCCCGCTGTTTCCGACATCTACGTAGCAATTAAAATTATTTTTTGCAAACCAGTAATTATAGTCTGCAAATTATATGTTGTTGTTGAGTGTCGGTGCTGTCTAGAGCTCAGCAGAGTAACCGTGTAATACTCTTCCATATCAGTAGGTGGCAGCAGGTAGTTAATTGCTTTGTAGATGTCGGAAACAGCGGGAGGCAGGGTGCAGGTAAAAAGGTGTCTAATGCTTAAACCAAAAATAAACAAAAGGTGAGTGCCCCTAAGAAAAGGCATTGAAGCTTAGGGAAGGCTATGCGGAACGAAACTAAAACTGAACTGGCTACAAAGTAAACATAAACAGAATGCTGGACGACAGCAAAGACTTACCGTGGAGCAAAGACGGCGTCCACAATGTACATCTGAACATGACAATCAACAATGTCCCCACAAAGAAGGATAAAAACAACTGAAATATTCTTGATTGCTAAAACAAACTAGATCCGGGAAATATCGCTCAAAGGAAGACATGAAACTGCTACAGGAAAATACCAACAAAAGAGAAAAAGCCACCAAAATAGGAGCGCGAGACAGGAACTAAAACACTACACACAGGAAAACTGCAAAAAAGTCCAAATAAGTCAGGGGGTGATGTGACAGGTGGTGACAGTACACCTACTTTGAGACAAGAGCTATAGTGATGCATGCTTGGTTATGCTTTAAAGTCATATCCAACAATTATGTTTTTTCCAATATGAGATTTCACGTTCATTTTATCATCTATTATTACACCCAAATTTGATTTGATTTATTTGACCTTTTCAGTATCTACTCCGTCTATTTGTATTTGTGTTTGACTTTCTCTTCTACTGTTACTAATCAACATTATTTTAGTTTTACTGAGATTCAGAGATAGTCTGTTTTTGTCAAACCATCTTTTTAATTTGTTTATTTCTTCTGTTGTTATTTGTATTAGCTTCTGTGCGCTCTCTCCTGAACACAACACTGTCGTGTCGTCTGCAGATAATATCAACTTGAAGTCCTTTGTTACATACCTGCCAACTACTCCGGTTTTCCCGTAATTCGTACGGTTTTCATCAACCTATTCCGGGTTACGGTTGCAGTGATAAAAAATACGGTTTTTCATTAATTAAAAAAAAAAAAAAAGGGTGAAAACTACGCGAATTGCACCTTGTGCAGACAAGATTTTTCGATCGGACACGGAGGAATTAGCGATGTAAAAGACCACGTTGGGACAAAAAAACACAAGTCTAATGCCGTTGCTAGCGATACAAGTGGAAAACTTTCAACGTTTTTCGTCGCCCAAACAGATTCTTTGGATGTGATAAATGCCGAAGTTTTATTTACGGAGGCAATAATTGAGCATGGACTTCCAATCGCACTGGCTGATCACATGGGACAGTTAAATGTTTGTAATGCAACCTTTAAAAATCATTACGCGGTGATCGCGGTCCCAAAAATAAACTTTTCTTGCATGATAATGTCCAGAAAAATTCGCTTTATATTACTATAGAGTCCTTTTAACGAATGAGTTTGATGGTTTATCACAAACCTTAAATGAAAGAAGTCCTTTGTTCTCCTGCACCGCATGCGCTTTGGCCTTGCTTCGTGTTTGGTGCGCAATCCTGTCGGCTGTATTTCACAGCACGACATACTGTTAAAAGTGTTTATACTATTTATGCTTTCAAGTCCAAGTTGAAGAAATCTTGTTAAATGTTGACAGCATAACTACCAAAATACAGAAGTATGTCCTTAATATTTTTGCAGTGCTATTTCTGTTGAAAAGTTAAAATGATTACATTAGAGATGTGATGTGCCACTTTTCAAGTGTCTGATGGCTTAAATTAATTTTCATTAATTTTTCATATTTTGAATTCTTTTGAAAGGCTTACAAAAAAACGACATTTGAATTGTAATTCCGTGCTATTGACAGGACTATTAATTTTAATGAAGTTAGCTTACCATGTTTACAGTATGATAATTGTGATAGAAATGTGAATTTTAGGCACAGAATATTTTTTACAATTGAACAAGGCAGTAGATTATACAAGCTTGGACAGAAAGTTAATAATGACACCAATTTTTTTTTTAATGGAATTGTTTAGTACTGTTTTACCATTTGTTTACTGTAAAAAGTGTTTATACTGTTTATACTTTCAATTAACAAATTGAAGTCTTGTGAAAGGTTGACAGGATAACTGGCATTGACTGTCAAAATAATTTCAAACTATTGAAGTTAGCTTACAGAATAAACATGCCAATCAACCCATATGATTTTTGCTGTAATATTTTTGTTTTGAAAAGTCACTGTGACTGATAGAAAAGTGATGGTTTTAGCAACATTTTAACCTGTCTGAATGCTAATAATCATTTTGCGTCGGGGGGCGAAGCCCTGAACCCTCCACCAGGACTTTGTCCTGGACCTACCGGGGCCTGCGGCCCTTGGACCCTGGCTACTAGGTTTTTCTGATTTCAAAAGTTGGCAGGTATGTTGTTATCATTTGAACAATTTTGGTTCCAGTATTGATCCCTGGGGTACGCCACAAGCTATATTTAGCGTAAATTCTCTTAGCTTCACGTATTGCTTCCTGTTAGCTTCTTATCCAGTTCAGGACCTCTGATTTCATAATGTTCTAATTTGTTAATGAAGATATTATGATTAATTGTGTAAAATGTTTGTGTTGGATCCATAAAAACTGCATCTGCACACTGTTTACCATCTATTGCATTGGTCATTTAGCTTGAATAATTTACTTGGGATTACAGGTTGTCATAATCCATGACATGTTGAACTGTTTTCTGGCAAAAATTCCTACCATTCCTCAGTCCGAGCAGGTGATGCCCTTTTTTTACTCCTCCGCTGCCCCAGTGGAATGTTTGGGCGACCATTCTTGGCTGTCTTTCTGGGTTCTGAGCGGTCCTTCTGGGTCACATGTTTGTGATTGTTCTTGGCAGGTCTATCAGAGCAGAACAGAACCCTCCTTCTGGTTCTGGGTCTCAGCCATCACACCTTGTTTAGCACGGACCAGGGGTGTCCACATACATACAAATTGAAGGCTGCGGGGGCCACTTTGATACATTAACGTTACTATAATCAATATATGCTAAACTATCTGAACACAACAATCCTGTTTTAGCTTTGTGTTCAAGGTCAAGGTCAAGGTTCAACTTTATTGTCCCCGCGGGGAAATTTGTCTTGGGCACAGTGCATCATTGCTTTCTTAACATACCCAAAAACAACAGAACAAAAACACAAGCACAGACACAACCACAACCATACAACTAACATTTAAACATCAGAACATGGAGCTTGATAGACATAGGTGGCACTTTGATGTAGGCATAAAATCTACAGTATGGAGATAAAGATAAAGTACCAATGTGCATTGCACTAGAGCTCATGGATAAAGTGCTGTGTGCTAAAGTGCTTAGTTCTAAAGTGCTATGTGCTAAAAAAGTGCTAACATATGTATTAAAATTCTATTGCACATTGTTGGTCAGCTTAATGGAGGCTGGAACAAATGATAATTTAAGGCGGTTAGATTTGCATAGTGGGACCCGGAGTCTTCTCCCTGATGGCAGGGTTCCATATTCAGGAAAGAGTGGGTGTTGTGAGTTGGAAATAATTTTCTTAGCTTTTTCCCTAACTGCCTGCTCATAGATGCTCTGTATAGGCTCATATTCTTTCCTCCTTTATTTTATTGGTAACAAAGCATATTCTACGACTTTGCCATCGTTTTCTTAACCATTGTTGGGCCCCACTCGAGGGCCGCCAAAAAAATATCTGTTTTTCAGAGGTGGGCCACAGCGGTACTCGGTTGTAATACAGATTTCCACCACTTGTGGCAGTAATTACAATGTCAAGCAAACAGAAGAAAATCAGAGAGGTTTCTTAATTAAAATGGGAAAGATGTATTTTCATTCGAACTCTAACAGTTAATTTAAGAAACATATATTATTAGTAATAATATTTTAGTTAGAATTTTATTAATTTTAGCACTGTATAATCATATGCTAATTTATTTTTAATCAGTTTATGAGTCTTTTCTTTTGCAGTATATCTGATTAGTATTTATTTGTAGGTTTTTAATTGTTAGGTTTATCCCGTTAAACTGCAAGTAGGTTATATATAATTATTAAATATGATTAAAATCAAGAGTAAGATTACTCATTCAGTGTCAATACTTTCCTCTGTAGTGGAAAATTTGGGTCAAAAACGATAAGCATATTTTCAAGCATAAAAATGGCTAAATTAAATAAAATTAAAGCTACAAGCAGCGATGGACGGGACCGACTTTGACAGCACATAAAATCCAAACCGGAGCAGTAATTAAAACTCTTTGGTCAACTTTTAATCAGAAGGGTTCAATCTCTCTCCTGTGCTAGTTTGAAGTCGACACGACAAACGCGCTCAGAGGAGATAATGTTTGAAAAAAGGTGACCGGTTTTTACAAAACTTTTGTTTTGAAGGGGGAATTGCAAACTTCCTGTTAATTTTTGCTGGGGGGTTGTCAGTATATGAAATGTAGGTCTAAGTGAGACCTTCATGTCTCTAAGACATTCCTACTGGAAGTTACAGGCAGTTTTGTCTAAGTTTTCTTCCTCGGAGCAGTTGTGTCTGTGTTTTCTTCCTAGGGGGCACTAGAGCGCAATTTTGAGTTTTGGGGTTGTTGTTTTTTTATTAGATCACAATTTTTGCTAGTCCTGATGTGTGTGTCCAGTTTGGTGAGTTTTGAAGCATGTTAAGGGGGTCACATTACAGCTCAAAGAGGCAAAAGTGACAGTTTTTACTAAACCTTTGTTTTGAAGGGGGAATTGCCAACTTCCTGTTGATTTTCCTGAAGGATGTCAATTAATGAAATCTAGCTCTAAGTCCAGACCTACATAGAGGTTTTTGTTTCATGTCTCTACGACATTCCTACCGCAAGTTACAAGCAGTTTTGTCTGTGTTTTTCCCTAGGGGGCGCTAGAGCGCAATTTTGAGTTTTGGGGTTTGTTTTTTTAATTAGATGACAATTTTCGCCAGTCCTGATGTGTGTGTCAAATATGGTGAGTTTTGAAGCATGTTAAGGGGGTCAAAATACAGCTCAAAGACGCGGCGGAATAATAATAATAATAACTAGAGCGCAATTTTGAGTTTTGAGGTTTGGTTTTTTGATAAAAAGTTTTGCCGTATATTACTGATGTGTGTGTAAAATTTGGTGAGTTTTGAAGTATGTTAAGGGGGTCAAATTACAGCGCAAAGTTGCGGAATAATAATAATTAAAGCTGCAAGCAGCATTGGTCGGGCCCGCGTATTTGGCAGGTGCTAGTCCTAAGTGTCCCAATACTTTTGTCAAGTTTTAGTCCCAAGTGTCCCAATACTTTTGTCTACTTTTAGTCTGAAGTGTCCCAAGACTTTTGTCTAGTGTACCTACCTTGTCTGCATTGTGTGGGCACGTTGGTGCTTCCTGCTTTTAAGCAGCCATCTTAAAAAAACAGCAGCGCAGCAGCATCAGCGCAGCGGTTCTTTGAAGGCTCATAAAATCAAAACCGGAGCAGTTAGAAAAATTATTTCGATAACTTTTATTTGGAAGGGTTCAATCTCTCTCCTGTGTTATTTTGAAGCTGATACGACAAACACGCTCAGAGGAGATAATGTTTGAAGAGAAGTGACCGGTTTATAAAAAAAAATTGTTTTGAAGGGGAAATTGCAAACTTCCTGTTGATTTTTGCTGGGGGTTGTCAATATATGAAATGTAGGTCTAAGTGAGACCTTCATGTCTCTCCGACCTTCCCAGTGGGAGTTACAGGCAGTTTTGTCATTTTTTTCTTCCGAGGAGCATTTTTTTCTGTGTTTTATTCAAAAATCGCGGTAGAGCGCATTTTTGAGATTTGGGGTTAGGTTTTTTATTAGATCGCAATTTCTGCTAGTCCTGATATGTGCGTTCAGTTTGGTGAGTTTTGAAGCATGTTAAAGGGGTCAAATTACAGCTCAAAGAGGCAAAAGTGACTGTTTTTAGTACTTTTTTGTCTTGAAGGGGGAATTGCCAACTTCCTGTTGATTTCTGCCCAAGGATGTACAATTATGAAATGTAGGTCTAAGTCAGACCTACATAGAGAATTTTGTTTCATGTCTCTTTCATGACCTTCCTAGTGGGAGTTACAGGCAGGTTTTTTCCTAGGGGGCGCTAGAGCGCAATTTTGAGTTTTGGGGTTCGTTTTTTTTATTAAAAGACCATTTTCGCAGGTCCTGATGTGTGGGTCAAATATGGTGAGTTTTGAAGCATGTTAAGTGGGTCAAATTAGTGCTCAAAGAGGCGGCGGAATAATAATAAAACCTTAGAAAAACAATAGGTCCTTATGTCCCATTGCAAAAGGACTCCCTTTGGGATTCCTTTTACAATGGGCCATGCGGGCCCTAATAATAATAAAACGCACGAAATACAATAGGGTCCTCTGTCCCAAAGGGACATTGCGGTCCCTAAATATCAATACTACAGTAGTGTTGGCCCTGCGATGAGTTGGCGACTTGTCCAGAGTCTACCCCGCCTTCCGTCCGATTGCAGCTGAGATAGGCTCCAGCACCCCCGCGACCCCCAAAAGGGATAAGCGGTAGAAAATGGATGGATGGATGTTGGCCACTCGACGATACCAAAACATTCAGACTGTGCTGTTCAGTATCGTTTCCAATGATTGGCTCAAGATTGAATGGTTGTGGATGTGGATTTTGGGCATTATGGCCCTATATCCACAATATGTTTTATGTTGGAACAGCATCAAAATGTACCAAATGTTGATTATTTCAAGTCCATTTGAGCAAAGGCAACTATTTTCCTGGCTTGTGGAGATGTCATAAGTCAAAACTGTTCGTAATTCCCGGAAGGAAACGGCGTGTACAGGTTGAGTGCAATCAAAGCATGAATCACATCAGCAAAGTAGGTTTTGGAAGATGAGACAAAATAGGTCAGCGGTCTGAAGACAAGACAACAGCTGGTTGAATGTGCAAATGTTTCCTGGTAAGAGACCATCCCTTCTTATCTGCTACGCTGCTCAGCCCACTGTTGCCAATAAAGATAACGCAAGGCAACACATTCTCTCTTCTCTCTCAGCACAACAAAGTCCTGTTGCAGCGGGCGATTTCATTAGTTCTGTTTGATGCGTTTAAGAGCTTCAAATACGTTTACTGCCTGCAGCAGTCTGAGTTGTGAAATATCAGTTTAATCAGAATATTGCGCTCGAACGTTTTCTTTATTGCAAACTTGTCCATTTGGGTTAATTTAGCGAGAAGTGTACTGCACACTTCAGTAGTCTTATAGCCTTCCGATGTTCTAAAGTTAGCCCACGTTCTTGGTTTTACTGTGGCTTAGTGACATTTTGATTGTGAAATAGAACAGATTGCTTAGCAAACAACAATAAACCTGTTGGGGGGGAAAAAGTCAACTGGTCTACACGGCTGTCGGCAAACATGTCCTCATTGGACTCAACATTAGGTACACCTGCACAGTAAACTGTCTCAAAGAGTGTCCGTCCAGATCAGACCTGGGAAAATTAAGGCCTTCTTTCTTAATATTGATTATATAGCTATTTTATATGGTATCGGGATTATCGGTAGGACGTCGTAATTCCTCACATCGGCCTGACAATTATGGTGCATGTCTAATTTTTTGCTATGCTAGAGTAATTTTTCAAATTAAAGACCGTATTCAGAGAAACGTCATAATGATATCAGAATAATGTCACTAGGGGTGTGAATACTGGAGCATCAAACGATTTGATCTGATTTAGGGATGTCCCGATCCAGGTTTTTGCACTTCCGATCCGATACCGATATTGTTTTTGCATTTCCGATCCGATACCGATACTGACCGATACTGGCCTATCCGAGCATGTATTAAAGTTTAAAGTTATTTGGCCTACTTAGTTGTCAGAATCATGTTGAAAAGGGTTTTAGTACTCTTGATAACAACTAGCCAGCTGAATTAGGGGAGTTTGAATAATACACAATGGTTGGTAACAAGAAACTGACCTGTTTATTCAAGGATAAACACAAAATAGACAAAATGATACATGACAAACAGAAATGGCATCATTGAACTAGGGCTGGGCGATATGGCCTTTTTTTAATATTGCGATATTTTAAGGCCATATTGCGATACACAATATATATCTCCATATTTTGCCTTAGCCTTGAATGAACACTTGATGCATATAATCACAGCAGTATGATGATTCTATGTGTTTTGATTGATTGATTGAGACTTTTATTAGTAGGTTGCACAGTGAAGTACATATTCCGTACAATTGACCACTAAATGGTAACACCCCAATAAGTTTTTCCAGGGGTCCACTTAAATTGATTCATGATACAGATATATACTATCAGATATATACTATCATCATAATACAGTCATCACACAAGATAATCACATTGAATTATTTACATTATTTATAATCCAGGGTGTGGAGGGTAAGTGTCAAAAAGACAGCCAAAAGAGTTTGATATGAGAATAAATCTAAAGTTAAAATATAGGGTAGAAATGCACCCATTTGCAGGAAATGTAGTCTTGATTTTCAAAATGTTCTTTCAAGGCTTGCATGTCTACATTAAAACATTCTTCTTCATACTGCATTAATATATGCTACTTTTAAACTTTCATGCAGAGAAGGAAATCACAACTAAAAAAATCACTAATTTTTTCATACGGTGTTGATGTGGAAATATTTGCCTCGGCATTTTGATGGTGTGGACGTGTGGCACCGAATGGAGATAAGCGTCTCGACAGACGTCACAATTTTTGAACAATGATGACGAAAACTGTAGTCTCTGTCGTGTCTGTGTGTCGAAAATTGTTATGTGCTTATTTTTTTGTTTGATTTTGTGCGTGGCATAGATTTGCCGTGCGCAGAGGACGCTTGAGCAGGCGCGCACCTTAGTGGCTGCGCTAGCATCACAGCTAACGTTAGCCAAGCCGCTACCTCGCTCTCTGCTGGGAGAGGACGTATACGTATGTGACGTATGTCGTGACAGTATGTGACGTATGACGTGACAGTATGTGACGTATGACGTGACAGTATGTGACGTATGACGTGACAGTATGTGACGTGTGTAAGAAGGTGCGCTCGCTGTCTGTGAGAGGGAGACACAGGAAAGAGTGAGAAGAGCCTGTCGTGTAATGCCAGCAGCTAAAAGCAACTGCGTGAGAATCCACAGACCTGTGGATGTGTTGAAGGTGTGCTGGAAAATGCGGAACGGAAATTAGGGAGAAGCAGAAAAGTGGAATGTATTATTTAAATCGGTGCGATGGAAAACACGGACCGGAGTTTTTTTTAAACTGGATCTGGATCAGCATTTTCCCATGCCTTGCCGATACGTAATTTTTGGCAAATATCGGCAGCCGATCCGATCCAAATATCGGATCAGAACATCCCTAATCTGATTCCTGACATTTTGATTCAAACTATTTTTGCAGTGTATTGTTTGGTATACTAATTACGATTTGATTACTTTTTCAAAATAGGATAGTGGTTCAAAAAGCTCCTTCTGGTTGCAGGGAGATGGCATAAAAACATAATTTTTTTAATTTATTCTTGTAAAAAAAAATAAAAAAAAATTACAGTACAAGCCAACAGTGTGGACACACCTTCTCATTCTATGATTTTTCTTTATTTTCATGACTATTTACATGGTAGATTGTCACATCAAAACTATGAATGAACACATGTGGAGTTATGTACTTAACAAAAAAATATGAAATAACTGAAAACATGTTTTGTATTCCAGTTTCTTTAAAATAGCCACTTTTTGCTCTGATGACTGCTTTGCACACTCTTGGCATTCTCTCCATGAGCTTCAAGCACACCTGTGAAGTGAAAACCACTTCAGGTGACTACCTCTTGAAGCTCATATATATTTATATATATTTTTTCACAAACTTTTGGCCTGTACTGTGTGTGTGTGTGTGTGTGTGTGTGTGTGTGTGTGTGTGTGTGTGTGTGTGTGTGTGTGTGTGTGTGTGTGTGTATATATATATATATATATATATATATATATATATATATATATATATATATATATATATATATATATATATATATTGTAACCTATTTTCATGGGCTTTCCTCTTTGTGATGTTAAGTTCCTGTTATGCGCTGTTATACAGTATATGCCTTGAGCTCTTATTTTGAAGGCGCTAAGAGCGGAAGTGATGTCACGTTGCGGAGGTTTTTCAAAGAAGGTAAATAAAGTGGTCCTCGTGTAAACTGGAGCCTCCGTGTTTGTTATTTTGTAGTTTCATACAGTATAGGCCACATTTATAAACCCTCGGTTACACTTTTTTAAATAGATTCAATCTTGCACGTGGAAAGTTTAAGTGAGGGCTTTAGTTGCGGCGCATGGACTTCATTTCTAAGTAAAGGTAAGACCATAATAACGTTTTTTTTATTAAATGTGCTTTTTTGTGTGCTACAGTTTGTATGTGTAAAGTTAAAGTTAAGTTAAAGTACCAATGATTGTCACACACACACTAGGTGTAATGAAATGTGTCCTCTGCATTTGACCCATCCCCTTGTTCACCCCCTGGGAGGTGAGGGGAGCAGTGGGCAGCAGCGGCGCCGCGCCTGGGAATCATTTTTGGTGATTTAACCCCCAATTCCAACCCTTGATGCTGAGTGCCAAGCAGGGGAAAATGCTGGTATGAGCTTTTAAACATAACCCGTTAACTGCTGCCAATCAAATGGTGAATAAGATACTCTTTAGGGTTCATATGTTTGTAAATCTGACTGTGATGAAGTCAGTGCCTCACCAGCCATCAACCTCACCGAACGTCACTGTAATAAAACATAGCTGCTTACTGTTCTGTTTAGCATATTCAATAGCTTGGACCTTAAATCCTACTGAATAGCTCTTAATCTTCTTCCCTTTATGCGATTTCAAATTATTGAAATCAGCCTCCTCCATTTTGAAAATGATGACAGGTGAAGTGTCACTCATGACGTGACGAGTTTGACCCGGCGGAAATTCCAGACATGCGCTAATAAAATTAATATTTTGCGAAACGAGTTTGATCCGGCGTTAATCCTGAGCTGGCGATAAAGCCAAGCATGCGCTAATTATTTTGCGAAACGAGTTTGACCCGGCAGTAATTCGAGGCATGCGAATACTATATACCCGGCGCCAATTCAAGGAAATACGCACTTTTTTGTATTGGATGTTTATCTTTATTTTTGCATATTTTAAAGCAAAATAAGAAATACTTTTACTTTTGAAATGCTTATACTATTGCAGAATATTAAGATTTGCACTGTATGTTTATTTTATATTTGCACATTAAAAAGCAAATAAGCTACTTTTAATTTTGTTAAATGTTAAAAGGTTTAAATGTTTACATTGTTACAGAATATTTTGTCATGTTGTTGTCAATGTTGACTGAGTGGCCATACTTTTTTTTTTTGTAAATAAAAGCCATGCCTTTTGATAAAACTGGCCTACATTTATTTTTTCATCTTCATTTTAAATAAAAAAAAAAATCGGTAAAAGGAAAAATAATCTGTAGATTAATCGAAAAAAATAATCTATAGATTAATCGAAAAAAAATAATCTATAGATTAATCGATAGAAAAATAATCGTTAGCTGCAGCCTTACTTTATATGTAGAAACGTTTTGTTAAGAAACCATTCTGAGCCTTATCTATTTAGTTTTTATTTAATATATGTTGACCACATTAACCCTGGCAATGGACCCTGTGTGTATATGTATGTTTTGCCATTGTTTACAAATTTGGTGAATAAATAACCAAATAATTGATATTTTGTTGTTTTCTTACTGTACCGAAAATGAACCGAACCGTGACCTCTAAACCGAAATTTTTTTGTACCGTTACACCCCTACTATATATATATATACATAGTAGTAGGGGTGCACAAAAAAATTGGTTCACATCCGAATCACGAAAGAATAAAAAAAATAAAAAATAAAAATAAAAAAAATATATATATATATACACACATAAATATACATACATATATATTTTTTAATTTAAAAAAAAAAAAAAAAAAAAAAAAAAAAAAATATATATATATATATATTTTTTTTAAATGTTTTTAATTTTATTTTTAATTTTTTTATTCTTCCGTGATTCAGATGGGAACCGATTTTTTTGTGCACCCCTACTACTATATATATATATATATATATATATATATAGTAGGGGTGTAACGGTACACAAAAATTTTGGTTTAGAGGTCACGGTTCGGTTCATTTTCGGTACAGTAAGAAAACAACAAAATATCAATTATTTGGTTATTTATTTACCAAATGTGTAAACAATGGCAAAACATACACACAGGGTCCATTGCCAGGGTTAATGTGGTCAACATATATTAAATAAAAACTAAATAAGATAAGGCTCAGAATGGTTTCTTAACAAAACTTTTCTACATATAAAGTGCTTTTTTTGATTGATTGATTGAAACTTTTATTAGTAGATTGCACAGTACAGTACATATTCCGTACAATTGACCACTAAATGGTAACATCCCAATACGTTTTTCAACTTGTTTAAGAAAAAAAAAAAAAAAAAAAAAAAATATATATATATATATATATATATATATATATTTTTTTTTAAATTTTTTTTAATTTTTATTTATTTATTTATTTAAATTATTTTTTTAATTTAATATTTTTTTTTTTCTTCTTCCGTGATTCGGATGTGAACCGATTTTTTTGTGCACCCCTACTAGGTTACTAGGGTTGGAATTGGGGGTTAAATCACCAAAAATGATTCCCGGGCGCGGCCACCGCTGCTGCCCACTGCTCCCCTCACCTCCCAGGGGGTGATCAAGGGTGATGGGTCAAATGCAGAGAATAATCTCGCCACACCTAGTGTGTGTGTGTGTGACATTCATTGGTACTTTAACTTTAACTTTAGTTACGACCTTGTTTGTGACTGTTTCTCCTCATATTGCGACTTTCTTGTCGACTTAACTCTTACAGCGTTGTGACTTTTCTTTTTAGCGAAACCTTTGTACTTTTTTCCTGTAAACTCCATATATTTATAAAATAAAACCCCTAGTAATTTGCCTGCTACTCGGCTTGTAGAAACAGTGCATTTACGGTACTCCAGTCACACCATGTCTGTTTTGTTTATATGCCGTGGGCCTGCTATACGTCCGACATGGGCATCTCTCTTCATGCTACTGCCAGACTGCGAGGTGGTCCGAGTGCTGATAAGAGCCGTGATATCAGCAAACAGAAAACCACGGTGTCCTTGCTTATCTTTGGCTAATCTTTTACCTCCACCAAGCAGAATTCTGGTCATTACAGTTGGAGTACCATCACCTCTGTTTCCTAAAAGGATTTAGCTTGCGTTTGGGCTATTCGGGCCATGACGATGAAATTATCTTTTTTGTTTGTGTGCAGATCTGCTTAACTTTCAAGGTCTTATCTTTTTTTTTTCTGGCCCCGAGCAATGATTGCCTCGGGCTGACCTCATCAGAGTTTTTCAGGTTTTTTTGAAGGTAAGGCCGCTGCTCTGCTGGACGACGTGGTTTCGACCGAGCTCGGGTTTTTTTGGAGTAATATGCAGAACGACCGCAGCTGTGTTTCTGATACGTTTGTTGGGAGACGGTTCAAATCCTCTGATGCAGGTAAAGATCTTGACGTCTGAGTGTGGTCTGGCGCTGTACAGGCGGTTGTTTCTGCTAAGCTACATTTATGATTTACATGACATAATGTGCCGGGTGAGTATTACTGGACCAATGTTAAAAAAAAACGGGTCATGACTCTGCCGCTGATGTTTGTATTCAGAAGCCAGTTACTGTTGACTTTTCCTTCGACCTTGCCAGAAACGCTTCATAAGTTACCAGACAAGTGGGAGGGTTTTCAGTGATATATGTGGTAAAAACTCATGGGATCACATACCTGCCAACTACTCCGGTTTTCCCGTAATTAGTACGGTTTTCATCAACCTATTCCGGGTTACGGTTGCAGTGATAAAAAATACGGTTTTTCATTAATTACATTTTTTATTTTTTTTAAAAGTTTTATTCACGAAATCGCGTAACAACAATGACAATCGACACTGCTTCCCGTAACTTCCTATCGAGCCATTCCGAATGCCATGCGCGAGGCTATTTATAGCACCGCTGCCAAGCACGAGGCACCAGTTGCCATTGTTTCCAAACGAGCGAACGATCATGGAATCAGCCGTAGAAAAATCGCAAACGAGTCTTAAACCGAAAAGAAAACCGCAGTCATTCCGTGAAGAATATTCAAAAGCCTATCCGGGAATAATTATCCGTTCCAAAAAGGGTGAAAACTACGCGAATTGCACCTTGTGCAGACAAGATTTTTCGATCGGACACGGAGGAATTAGCGATGTAAAAGACCACGTTGGGACAAAAAAAACACAAGTCTAATGCCGTTGCTAGCGATACAAGTGGAAAACTTTCAACGTTTTTCGTCGCCCAAACAGATTCTTTGGATGTGATAAATGCCGAAGTTTTATTTACGGAGGCAATAATTGAGCAAACAAAAAGGTAATCACACCAATGTTATCTATTGGAATTGTTTAGTACTGTTATACTGTTCAAAGTGTTTATACTATTTATGCTTTCAAGTCCAAGTTGAAGAAATCTTGTTAAATGTTGACAGCATAACTACCAAAATACAGAAGTATGTCCTTAATATTTTTGCAGTGCTATTTCTGTTGAAAAGTTCAAATGATTACATTAGAGATGTGATGTGCCACTTTTCAAGTGTCTGATGGCTTAAATTAATTTTCATTCATTTTTCATATTTTGAATTCTTTTGAAAGGCTTACAAAAAAACTACATTTGAATTGTAATTCCATGCTATTGACAGGACTATTAATTTTAATGAAGTTAGCTTACCATGTTTACAGTATGATAATTGTGATAGAAATGTGAATTTTAGGCACAGAATATTTTTTACAATTGAACAAGGCAGTAGATTATACAAGCTTGGACAGAAAGTTAATAATGACACCAATTTTTTTTTAATGGAATTGTTTAGTACTGTTTTACCATTTGTTTACTGTAAAAAGTGTTTATACTTTCAATTAACAAATTGAAGTCTTGTGAAAGGTTGACAGGATAACTGGCATTAACTGTCAAAATAATTTCAAACTATTGAAGTTAGCTTACAGAATCAACATGTCAATCAACCCATATGATTTTTGCTGTAATATTTTTGTTTTGAAAAGTCACTGTGACTGATAGAAAAGTGATGGTTTTAGCAACATTTTAACCTGTCTGAATGCTAATAATCATTTTGCGTCGGGGGGCGAAGGAACCCCCCACCAGGACTTTGTCCTGGACCTACCGGGGCCTGCGGCCCCTGGACCCTGGCTACTAGGTTTTTCTGATTTCAAAAGTTGGCAGGTATGGGATTAGTTGTTTTTTTCTCCAGCTAAAAGTGTAAATTAAAATATTCCAATCCAGTATTTGTGTGCTGGAGGTGGTGTTTTGTCCTCATTGTCGCTTACAGAATAGAAGAAGCCTTTCTGATCAGCTGTTGGTGGAAGTTGCTGGTGTGGCTTACATTGTGTTGTGAATGCTGACTTTGACACCAAGCTAATGCGGCAATAACAATAACCTTTTTGCATCCCGCTACTCTACTGTATGCACTGCGTTCAGTGGAGGACTGTGTTCATTTCAGTTTGCATTTTTCCTAGTCCCGTATTTTCCGCACCATAAGGCGCCCTGGGTTATAAGCCGCGCCTTCAATGAACGGCATATTTCAAAACTTTGTCCACCTATAAGCCGCCCCGTGTTGTAAGCCGCATCTAGCTGCGCTAAAGGAATGTCAAAAAAACAGTCAGATAGGTCAGTCAAACTTTAATAATATATTAAAAACCAGCATGATGTGGGCGCGCATGGAGTCGTATATCAACATGGACGGAGCTGCGTGAAAAAAGCCACCCGGCCTCTTCGCGTAAACTTACCTTAACCACTCGCTCATCTTTTCTTCATCCATCCATCCCTTCGAGTTAGCTTTTATGATGACGCCGGCTGGAAAGGTCTCTTTTGGCAAGGTCTTCCTTTTGAATATCACCATGGGTGGAAGTTTCTGGCCATTAGCATGGCAAGCTAGAACCACAGTGAAGGATGACTTCTCATTCCCTGTGGTGCGAATATTCACCGTACGTGCTCCCGTTGTATCCACAGTGCGGTTCACAGGAATATCAAAAGTCAGTGGAACCTCGTCCATGTTGATAATGTTCTCTGGCCGGATCTTTTTTTCAGCTATCTTGTTTTTACAATATGCACGGAAAGTAGCCAGCTTTTCTTGAAAGTCTTTAGGCAGTTGCTGTGAAATAGTAGTCCGTGTGCGGATGGAGAGATTGCGTCTTTTCATGAACCGGAAACCTCGCTTAGTAGGAGCCATTTTGTGGTCTTTACAGATGTAAACACACAAAGAAAATGAAACGTAATATCCGCGCGCTTCTTCTTCTTCTACGCGGGCGGGTGGTTGCTTACAGTAGAAGAAGAAGCGCTTCCTGTTCTATGGGGGCGGGTGCTTACCTTGGCGGTTGCTTGCGTAGAAGAAGAAGCACTTCCTCTTCTACGGGGAAAAAGATGGCGGCTGTTTACCGTAGTTGCGAGACCGAAACTTTATGAAAATGAATCTTAATATTAATGCATATATAAAGCGCACCGGGTTATAAGCCGCACTGTCAGCTTTTGAGTAAATTTGTGGTTTTTAGGTGCGGCTAATAGTGCGGAAAATACGGTAGTTTAACATTTAGTGTAGGGATGTCCCGATCCAGGTTTTTGCACTTCCGATCCGATACCGATATTGTTTTTGCACTTCCGATCCGATACCGATACTGACCGATACTGTTACTGACCGATACTGGCCTATCCGAGCATGTATTAAAGTTATTTAGCCTACTTAGTTGTCAGAATCATGTTGAAAAGGGTTTTAGTACTCTTGATAACAACTAGCCAGCTGAATTAGGGGAGTTTGAATAATACACAATGGTTGGTAACAAGAAACTGACCTGTTTATTCAAGGATAAACACAAATTAGACAAAATTATACATGACAAACAGAAATGGCATCATTGAACTAGGGCTGGGCGATATGGCCTTTTTTTAATATTGCGATATTTTAAGGCCATATTGCGATACACAATATATATCTCGATATTTTGCCTTAGCCTTGAATGAACACTTGATGCAAATAATCACAGCAGTATGATGATTCTATGTGTCTACATTAAAACATTCTTCTTCATACTGCATTAATATATGCTACTTTTAAACTTTCATGCAGAGAGGGAAATGACAACTAAAAAAAAAATCACTATTTTTTTCATACTGTGTTGATGTGGAAATGTTTGCCTCGGCATTTTGATGGTGTGGGCGTCTGGCACCGAATGGAGATAAGCGTCTCGACAGACGTTACAATATTTGAACAATGATGACGAAAACGGTTTTCTCTGTCGTGTCTGTGTGTCGAAAATTGTTATGCGCTTATTTTTTTATTTGATTTTGTGCGTGGCATAGATTTGCCGTGCGCAGAGGACGCTTGAGCAGGCGCGCACCTTAGCGGCTGCGCTAGCATCACAGCTAACGTTAGCCATGCTGCTACCTCGCTCTCTGCTGGGAGAGGGCGTATACGCATGTGACATATGACGTGACAGTATGTGACGTATGACGTGACAGTATGTGACGTGTGTAAGAAGGTGCTCTTGCTGTCTGTGAGAGGGAGACACAGGAAAGAGTGAGAAGAGCCTGTCGTGTAATGCCAGCAGCTAAAAGCAACTGCGTGAGGATCCACAGACCTGTGGATGTGTTGGAGGTGTGCTGGAAAATGCGGATCGGAAATTAGGGAGCAGCAGAAAAGTGGAATGTATTATTTAAATAGGTGCGTTGGAAAACACGGACCGGAGTTTTTTTAAAACTGGATCTGGATCGGCATTTTCCCATGCCTTGCCGATACGCATTTTTTTTGCAAATATCGGCGGCCGATCCGATCCAAATATCGGATCGGCACATCCCTAATTTAGTGTGATTAATGCCATATTTATGCTAAGGCTGGGCGATATGGCCTAAAATCTGTATACAGAGATTTAGTGCAGCCTCTTCACAATATATTATTTGGCAAATAAATTATAACGGATCCAAGGGTTTCACCGTACGGTGGGGGCGTGGTTTACCATAAAATCATCGCATGCTGTTATTTGCATAATTTGCTATGATGATAAAAAGGTTAATTTGTTTTTTTTTTTTACATACATTCAAAAACAAATCTGTTGTTAATAATTAGTATTAACCAGAGGTGGGTAGAGTAGCCAGAAATTGTACTCAAGTAAGAGTACTGTTACTTTAGAGATTTATTACTCAAGTAAAAGTAAGGAGTAGTCACCCAAATATTTACTTGAGTAAAAGTAAAAAGTATGTTGTGAAAAAACTACTCAAGTACTGAGTAACTGATGAGTAACATACACACACACACATATATATATATATATATATATATATATATATATATATATATATATATATATATATATATATACATACATATACATTGATATATACAGTATATAATTTATATGTATTTATTTTGCTGTTTTTGTTTACATGTTAAAGATGTTTTAATGAATATACATGCATGTTTAACATATAGATTCCTTTCTTTCATGAAGACAAGAATATAAGTTGGTGTATTACCTGATTCTGATGACTTGCGTTGATTGTAATCAGACTTTAGTGATGATAACGTCCACGTTTTCAAATGGAGGAGAAGAAAAGTTCCTCCTTTCTGTCTAATACCACATGAAAGTGGTGGGTTTTTGGCATCTTATTTGTCCAGCTTCCATATTCGTTTTTATACACTTTACAAGAAATATATTGGCGTCAAACTTCTTAGCTTGCTAGCTTGCTTGCGCTGGCTTTCGGAGACTCTTGTTTTGAAAGCGCAGGCGCGATGGAGTGGCACTTTTATTGTGAAGACAGGAACTGTGCAGTCAGTCTTTAGGCTTTTGACGGGATGTATGGTTGAAATAAAAAAGTATCTTTTTTCCTTCACACTTTTGATTGATTGATTGGAACTTTTATTAGTAGATTGCACAGTACAGTACATATTCCGTACAATTGAGCACTAAATGGTAACACCCCAATAAGTTTTTCAACTTGTTTAAGTCAGGTCATGTGACCACCTGGCTCTGTTTGATTGGTCCAACGTCACCAGTGACTACATCTGATTGGTGGAACGAAGTGAAACGTCACCAGTAAGGCAGGCATTTTGAAGGTCTGTCTGACAGACCAAAACAAACAAAGCGTGCATTAACAGATCGATAAAAATTAGTAGCGAGTAGCGAGCTGAATGTAGATAAAAGTAGCGGAGTAAAAGTAGCGTTTCTTCTCTATAAATATACTTAAATAAAAGTATGTTGCATTAAAACTACTCTTAGAAGTACAATTTATCCCAAAAGTTACTCAAGTAGATGTAACGGAGTAAATGTAGCGCGTTACTACCCAGGTATTAACATACAGTACAGGCCAAAAGTTTGGACACACCTTCTGAGTCAATACGTTTTCTTTATTGTCATGACTATTTACATTGTAGATTGTCACATCAAAACTATGAATGAACACATGTGGAGTCTTTAGTTTTAGCGTCAATGTAGTTGTTTTTTGTGTTTCAGATTGTGCTGTGAATGTTCACAAGAGCTGCAAGTCTCTGCTGGGTGAGTGCACCAGCACCAAGAACAAGGTAAACACTTCATTGGAGCATAGAAAAACAACATATCCAGTCTAATGAACCAAAACGCATTTTTCCCCATATAATATTGCCTATTTAAATTATGCATTTTTGAGTAGCCTTGACATTGTGAACTGTTTATATCATCTTAGTGTTTTTGAAGGCTTGGACTTTGACCATCAGTGCAGTTACACAGCCTCAGTTGTAGTATGTCACTACTTTATCTTGACTTTGTCATGGTTGTAATCGCCCCTTACTCACTCAAAAGCTTGACATGGACAAATAATATCAAAAGTAATAAAAAGTCACTGTCATTTGAAAATGTTTGATGGCTTTAGCCCGTTTTTCAAGCGATATTCTCACCCTGTAAATATTGTTGTTTGCCCCACACAGAGAGATTCTTTATCAAGGACAGGCCTGTCTGGATCCCCTAATATTGGTGGGTATAAATCAGTTCATTCATATAGTTCCAATTCTTGACCGAAGTTTCAGTAAACGCTTTAGAGAGGCGAGGATAGCCGGTAACAGAAGACCCAGTGAGATTTGGTTATACAAACCCCAAAAGCAGTGAAGTTGTCACGTTGTGTAAATGGTAAATAAAAAGAGAATACAATGACTTGCAAACCCTTTTCAACCTATATTCAATTGAATAGACTGCAAAGACAAGATATTTAACTTTCGAACAGGTAAACTTTGTTATTTTTTGCAAATATTAGCTCATTTGGAATTTGATACCTGCAACATATTTTAAAAAAGCTGGCACAAGTGGCATAAGAGACTGAGAAAGTTGAGGAATGCTCATCAAACACTTATTTGGAACATCCCACAGGTGAACAGGCTAATTGGGAACAGGTGGGTGCCATGATTGGGTATAAAAGCAGCTTTCATGAAATGCTCAGTCATTCACAAACAAGGACGGGGCGAGGGTCACCACTTTGTCAACAAATGCGTTAACGACTTGTCGAACAGTTTAAGAACAACATTTCTCAACGAGTAATTGCAAGTATTCAGAGCAGGGGTGCTCACACTTTTTCTGCAGGCGACCTACTTTTCAATTGATCAAGTCGTGGGGATCTACCTCATTCATATATATCATTTATATTTACTTATTTATGAAATATATGTTTTTGTTAATAAGTTAAAGGTGTTTAATGATAATGCAAGCATGTTTAACACATATAGTTAATATTGTTAATAAATTAAAGGTGTTTAATGATAATGCAATCATGTTTAACACATAGTTAATATTGTTAATAAATGAAAGGTGTTTAATGATAATACAAGTATGTTTAATACATATAGTTAATATTGTTAACAAGTTAAAGGTGTTTAAAGATAATGCAAGCATGTTTAATACATATAGTTAATATTGTTAACAAGTTAAAGGTGTTTAATGATAATACAAGCATGTTTAACACATATAGTTAATATTGTTAATAAGTTAAAGGTGTTTAAAGATAATGCAAGCATGTTTAACACATATAGTTAATATTGTTAACAAGTTAAGGTGTTTAAAGATAATACAAGCATGTTTAACACATATAGTTAATATTGTTAATAAGTTAAAGGTGTTTAAAGATAATGCAAGCATGTTTAACACATATAGTTAATATTGTTAACAAGTTAAGGTGTTTAAAGATAATGCAAGCATGTTTAACACATATAGTTAATATTGTTAACAAGTTAAGGTGTTTAAAGATAATACAAGCATGTTTAAACACATATAGATTCCTTTCTTTCATGAAGACAAGAATATAAGTTGGTGTATTACCTGATTGTGATGACTTGCATTGATTGGAATCAGACAGTGGTGCTAAAAAGGTCCGCATTTTCGAATGGAGGAGAAAAAAGTCCTCCTTTCTGTCCAATACCACATGAAAGTGGTTGGTTTTTGGCATCTTATTTGTCCAGCTTCCGTACTCCTTTGTATACACTTTACAAGAAATACATTGTCGGCAAACTCCGTAGCTTGCTAGCTTGTGCACGCCAGCTTTCTGAGACTCTTGTTTTGTTAGCGCAACTGTGCAGTTGGTCTTTGGAGTTTTGACGACAGGTACGGCGCCAGAGTCTGTTGAAATAAAGTGTTTCTCGCCTTCCAGTCGGTAATTTTAATGAGCTGGCAGCAGCCAGCGTCATCTCAGAAGACCCTCGGGTGCCGTGAATGTCAATCAAGTGACGAAAGTGACGTCATAGTGAAGATTTATGATCGCTCATTTTTAGGACTATTTTTTTAATGCCTGGCTGGTGATCGACTGACACACCCTCCGAGATCGACCGGTAGCTCGCGATCGACGTAATGAGCACCCCTGATTTAGAGATTTCACCATCTATGGTCTGTAATATCATCAAAAGAATCAGAGAATATAGAGAAACCACCGCACGAGAGCAGCAAGGCGGAAAACCAACACTGAATGTCTGTGACCTGCGATCCCTCAGGCGGTACTGAATCAAAAAGCGACATCAGTGTGTAAAGGATATCACCACATGGGCTCAGGGACACTTCAGAAAACCACTGTCAGTAACTACAGTTTGTCGTTACATCTGTAAGTGCAAGTTAAAACTCTATGAAGCAAAGCGAAAGCCATTTATCAAACAACACCCAGAAATGCTGCCTCCGCTGTGCCCGAGCTCATCTAAGATGGACTGATGCAAAGTGGAAAAGGGTTCTGTGGTGTGACGGGTTCACATTTTCAAATTGTTTTTGGAAACTGTGGACGTCGTGTCCTCCAGACCAAAGAGGAAAAGAACCATCCAGATTGTTATAGGTGCAAAGTTCAAAAGCCAGCATCTGTGGTGGTATGGGGGTGTATTAGTGGCCAACTTACACATCTGTGAAGGCACCATTAATGCTAGAAGGTACATACAGGTTTTGGAGCAACATATGTTGCCATCCAAGCAACATCGTACCTGCCAACTACTCCGGTTTTCCCGTAATTAGTACGGTTTTCATCAACCTATTCCGGGTTACGGTTGCAGTGATAAAAAATACGGTTTTTCATTAATTAAAAAAAATAATTTTTTTTTAAATGTGCGAGGCTATTTATAGCACCGCTGCCAAGCACGAGGCCATTGTTTCCAAACGAGCGAACGATCATGGAATCAGCCGGAGAAAAATCGCAAACGAGTCTTAAACCGAAAAGAAAACTGCAGTCATTCCGTGAAGAATATTCAAAAGCCTATCCGGGAATAATTATCCGTTCCAAAAAGGGTGAAAACTACGCGAATTGCACCTTGTGCAGACAAGATTTTTCGATCGGACACGGAGGAATTAGCGATGTAAAAGACCACGTTGGGACAAAAAAACACAAGTCTAATGCCGTTGCTAGCGATACAAGTGGAAAACTTTCAACGTTTTTCGGCTTTTAGCCACAAAAAGGTAATGACACCAATGTTATCTATTGGAATTGTTTAGTACTGTTATACTGTTAAGTGTTTATACTATTTATGCTTTCAAGTCCAAGTTGAAGAAATCTTGTTAAATGATGACAGCATAACTACCAAAATACCGAAGTATGTCCTTAATATTTTTGCAGTGCTATTTCTGTTGAAAAGTTCAAATGATTACATTAGAGATGTGATGTGCCACTTTTCAAGTGTCTGATGGCTTAAATTAATTTTCATTCATTTTTCATATTTTGAATTCTTTTGAAAGGCTTACAAAAAAACTACATTTGAATTGTAATTCCATGCTATTGACAGGACTATTAATTTTAATGAAGTTAGCTTACCATGTTTACAGTATGATAATTGTGATAGAAATGTGAATTTTAGGCACAGAATATTTTTTACAATTGAACAAGGCAGTAGATTATACAAGCTTGGACAGAAAGTTAATAATGACACCAATTTTTTTTTTTATGGAATTGTTTAGTACTGTTTTACCATTAGTTTACTGTAAAAAGTGTTTATACTGTTTATACTTTCAATTAACAAATTGAAGTCTTGTGAAAGGTTGACAGGATAACTGGCATTAACTGTCAAAATAATTTCAAACTATTGAAGTTAGCTTACAGAATAAACATGTCAATCAACCCATATGATTTTTGCTGTAATATTTTTGTTTTGAAAAGTCACTGTGACTGATAGAAAAGTGATGGTTTTAGCAACATTTTAACCTGTCTGAATGCTAATAATCATTTTGCGTCGGGGGGCGAAGCCTGAACCCCCCACCAGGACTTTGTCCTGGACCTACCGGGGCCTGTGGCCCCTGGACCCTGGCTACTAGGTTTTTCTGATTTCAAAAGTTGGCAGGTATGCGTTATCATGGACGCCGCTGCTTATTTCAGACTGGCCTGCCTGTTGTCCAGACCTGTCTCCCATTGAAAGTGTGTGGCGCATTATGAAGCCTGAAATACCACAACAGAGACCCCGAACTGTTTAACAATTTAAGCTGTACGTCAAGCAAGAATGGGAAAGAATTCCACCTGAAAAGCTTCAAAAATGTGTCTCCTCAGTTCCCAAACCTTTACTGAGTGTCGTTAAAAGGAAAGGCCATGTAACACAGTGGTAAAAATGCCTTTTCTGCAATGTGTTGCTGCCATTAAATTCTAAGTTCATGATTATTTGCAACAAACTTCTGTGTCATTCCCCCACTCCCCAGGACTGAAAGAGCGCGCCAGAGAGCACGAGCAGTCGGGCACACCCTCGTCACAAACCCAACTGAATGGGAACCCAACTTTCCCCGGCGCCCCCGGCATGACCATCATCCCTCGGGGACGAAGTAACCAGCCCAGTGCGTCCTGTCCTGCAGCGCCCACTTCAAACCTCAGCATCCCAGCGTCAGTGGCGTCGCTTCTTCCTTACTCGAAAATGCCTTTCAAATGAAGGATTTTTATCTTCAGAATTCTCCAAATAAATAAGATAGGAGCACACAACTGAGACAAATAAGCAGTAGTTTTTTTTCCCCCCACTTAGGTCCTGTGTGTTGTCTCTCAGAACTCTCCACGGGGAGATGGATGAGACCGACGCCCTTCGCTCCAAGCGCTGCAACGAAGACACCATTTCCCTCGTCCCCTCCACCACGGAGTCCATCATAGTGGAAGGTACGTTGTCTACCCTTTTAGCAGCTTGCAGAGGTTGTTTTTAGGTCTCCTATGTAACCGTGACCGCACGCTGGCTCATCAAATTGGACTGTGTGGGAGTGCGAGATAGGCTAAAATTGGGTTCACTAAGCCGTCCTCTACCTTGCTCTCCATGCAGCGCTTCAGTACCGTGTCACTCTTGTGTAATGTGAAAGTCTCTCAAAAAGTCCAAAACAGAGTTTGTCTGTCTATTCACAGTGCAATTCCCCCCACAATTCAGCATTAATAATAATTAAAGCTGCAAGCAGCATTGGTCGGGCCCGCGTATTTGGCAGGTGCTAGTCCTAAGTGTCCCAATACTTTTGTATACTTTTAGTCTGAAGTGTCCCAAGACTTTTGTCTAGTGTACCTACCTTGTCTGCATTGTGTGGGCATGTTGGTGCTTCCTGCTTTTGAGCAGCCATCTTAAAAAAACAGCAGCGCAGCAGCATCAGTGCAGCGGGTCTTTGAAGGGTCATAAAATCAAAACCGGAGCAGGTATCACAACTCTTTCGCCAACTTTTAATCAGAAGGGTTCAATCTCTCTCCTGTGTTAGTTTGAAGGCGAAACAACAAACGCGCTCAGAGGAGATGATGTTTGAAGAAAGGTGACCGGTTTTTACAAAAATGTTGTGTTGAAGGGGGAATAGCAAACTTCCTGTATATTTTTGCTGGGGGTTGTCGATTTATGAAATGTAGGTCTAAGTGAGACCTACGGAGAGGATTTTGTTTCATGTCTCTCTGACCTTCCCAGTGGGAGTTACAGGCAGTTTTGTCATTTTTTTCTTCCGAGGAGCAGTTTTTTTCTCCGTTTTATTCAAAAATTGCTCTAGAGCGCAATTTTAAAATTTGGGGTTAGGTTTTTTTATTAAATTGCAATTTCTGCCATTCTTGATGTGTGCGTTCAGTTTGGTGAGTTTTGAAGCGTGTTAAGGGGGTCAAATTACAGCTCAAAGAGGCAAAAGTGACTGTTTTTAGTACATTTTTGTCTTGAAGGGGGAATAGCAAACTTCCTGTTGATTTTTGCCCGACAATGTACAATTGTGAAATGTAGGTCTAAGTCAGACCTACATAGAGGTATTTTTTTCATGTCTCTCCGACCTTCCTAGTGAGAGTTACAGGCAGTCTGGTTTTTTTTTCCCTAGGGGGCGCTAGAGCGCAATTTTGAGTTTTGGGGTTCGTTTTTTTTATTAAAAGGCAATTTTCGCAGGTCCTGATGTGTGGGTCAAATATGGTGAATTTTGAAGCATGTTAAGTGGGTCAAATTACAGCTCAAAGAGGCGGCCGGTATAATAATAATAAAACCTTACAAATTCAATAGGTCCTTATGTCCCATTGCATAAGGACTCCCAAGGGAGTCCTTATACAATGGGCCATGCGGGCCCTAATAATAGTAATAATAGATTTTATTTGTAAAAAGCACTTTACATTGAGTAAACAACCTCAAAGTGCTACAGTGTATTAAGAAATAAAAAAATTCAAATATAATAAAAAATAAAAACGAGAACAGCCAAATAGCTAGTACTAGTATGCATACTCTGGATGCTGTGGGGCTGTCTTGGTTGACAAGACTCTGCAGCATCGCGTGGACATCGGGGGCGGTACCACTGGATTGGCAGACCGGGGTGGTGGTTCCTCTCTTTAAGAAGGGGAACCGGAGGGTGTGTTCTAACTATCGTGGGATCACACTTCCCGGTAAGGTCTATTCAGGTGTACTGGAGAGGAGGCTACGCCGGATAGTCGAACCTCGGATTCAGGAGGAACAGTGTGGTTTTCGTCCTGGTCGTGGAACTGTGGACCAGCTC
The DNA here is from genome assembly GCF_033978685.3 of Nerophis lumbriciformis. Classification (NCBI taxonomy): domain Eukaryota; kingdom Metazoa; phylum Chordata; class Actinopteri; order Syngnathiformes; family Syngnathidae; genus Nerophis; species Nerophis lumbriciformis. The sequence goes on from NC_084561.2 coordinate 4,092,435, forward strand.
TATACTCTCGGCAGGGTCCTTGAGGGTGCATGGGAGTTTGCCCAACCAGTCTACATGTGTTTTGTGGACTTGGAGAAGGCATTCGACCGTGTCCCTCGGGAAGTCCTGTGGGGAGTGCTCAGGGAGTATGGGGTATCGGACTGTCTGATTGTGGCAGTCCGCTCCCTGTATGCTCAGTGCCAGAGCTTGGTCCGCATTGCCGGTAGTAAGTCGGACACGTTCCCAGTGAGGGTTGGACTCCGCCAAGGCTGCCCTTTGTCACCGATTCTGTTCATAACTTTTATGGACAGAATTTCTAGGCGCAGTCAAGGCGTTGAGGGGATCTGGTTTGGTGGCTGCAGGATTCGGTCTCTGCTTTTTGCAGATGATGTGGTCCTGATGGCTTCATCTGGCCAGGATCTTCAGCTCTCACTGGATCGGTTCGCAGCCGAGTGTGAAGCGACTGGGATGAGAATCAGCACCTCCAAGTCCGAGTCCATGGTTCTCGCCCGGAAAAGGGTGGAGTGCCATCTCCGGGTTTGGGAGGAGATGTTGCCCCAAGTGGAGGAGTTCAAGTACCTCGGAGTCTTGTTCACGAGTGAGGGAAGAGTGGATGGTGAGATCGACAGGCGGATCGGTGCGGCGTCTTCAGTAATGCGGACGCTGTATCGATCCGTTGTGGTGAAGAAGGAGCTGAGCCGGAAGGCAAAGCTCTCAATTTACCGGTCGATCTACGTTCCCATCCTCACCTATGGTCATGAGCTTTGGGTTATGACCGAAAGGACAAGATCACGGGTACAAGCGGCCCAAATGAGTTTCCTCCGCCGGGTGGCGGGGCTCTCCCTTAGAGATAGGGTGAGAAGCTCTGCCATCTGGGAGGAGCTCAAAGTAAAGCCGCTGCTCCTCCACATCAAGAGGAGCCAGATGAGGTGGTTCGGGCATCTGGTCAGGATGCCACCCGAACGCCTCCCTAGGGAGGTGTTTAGGGCACGTCCGACCGGTAGGAGGCCGCGGGGAAGACCCAGGACACGTTGGGAAGACTATGTCTCCCGGCTGGCCTGGGAACGCCTCGGGGTCCCACAGGAAGAGCTGGACGAAGTGGCTGGGGAGAGGGAAGTCTGGGCTTCCCTGCTTAGGCTGCTGCCCCCGCGACCCGACCTCGGATAAGCGGAAGAAGATGGATGGATGGATGGATGGATAGTATGCATACATCTAAAAAAAGGCTTTTTAAAAAGAAGGGTTTTTAAGCCTTTTTTTAAAATCATCCACAGTCTGTGGTGCCCTCAGGTGGTCAGGGAGAGCGTTCCACAGACTGGGATTAAACAGCACTGCATTAAATGCTAAATTAATCGCTGTAAATACTTAGATCAGAGATTGATTGAAGTAAAGGCGGTATAGCGTTGGGGGCGGTATAGCTCGGTTGGTAGAGTGGCTGTGCCAGCAACTTGAGGGTTCCAGGTTCGATCCCCGCTTCCGACCATCCTAGTCACTGCCGTTGTGTCCTTGGGCAAGACACTTTACCCACCTGCTCCCAGTGCCACCCACACTGGTTTAAATGTAACTTAGATATTGGGTTTCACTATGTAAAAATGCGCTGTATAAATATAATTTACTTCACTAATTCACACTAAAGTCTTGAATGTCATTAAAACAGTTAGCTCCAACTTTTGACACTTCTTCCACTCCCGTCCTTGCACGCTACACCACTACAACAAAGATGACGGGAAGAAGACGCTGGCCACGTATATAAGACCGCCCACTAGAGATGCGCGGTTTGCGGGCACAACCGCGGAGTCCGTGGATTATCCGCGGATCGGGCGGATGAAATTAAAAAAAATTAGATTTTATCCGCGGGTCGGGTCGGGTCGGGCGGTTGAAAAAAAAAAAAAAAGATTTTAAATAGATTCAGGCGGGTGGCAGTTAAACCAATTGGTATATATATATACATAGTTAAATGTTGTTACCCACATACGAAAAACGAGCAGGCACCTGCTGCATATGCCACAACAGAAGAAAGAAAAAAAAGAAGAGATGGACACTTTTACGGAGCGGAGAAGGGACGCCTCGCCGGGGTCCGGGACCGAGGCCCCTTCCCCCGAGAGGGCCCCACCGGGAGCCGTAGCTGAGGCGATCCGCGAGAAGGGCCCGACGCACGTCCAGGGTCACCACCGCGCCCACCGCACCGACACCCCGCCTCGTCCGCCTTCGCCGCGGCCGGCGTCACGCGCAGCAGGTAAGCAGCTTACCTGCCCGCCACCCCCGTGGCCGGGGGCTCGTAACAGGGGTCACTCCGCGTGCTCCGCCCGCGCAGCTTACCTGCCCGCCACCCCCGTTGCCGGGGGTGCGTAACAGGGGTCACTCCGCGCGCAGTGCGCTCACGAAAGGGGTGGGGCTCACCCTGGTTGATATAGACAGCAGGACGGTGGCCATGGAAGTCGGAACCCGCTAAGGAGTGTGTAACAACCCACCTGCCGAATCAACTAGCCCTGAAAATGGATGGCGCTGGAGCGTCGGGACCATACCCGGCCGTCGCCGGCAGCGAGACGCGCTTGGAGGTGCGCTCAGCGCGGCTCCCATATGATTGCGCACTGGTGTGCGTCTGGGCCGTGACAGCGTGGCACGCGAATGTCTGTGCTGCATTGGATCAGTCTCCTTTCTTTAACAGGCAAAAGCTTTATAACCTGCCTTGCATCGTCTATATTAGATATATAACAACGGGCGGGTGCGGGCGGATGCGGTTCTGATTAAATGTTAGGTCAGGTGGATGGCGGATGGTTGACGACTTTCTGATGCGGTTGCGGATGAAATAATTGCCTATCCGCGCATCTCTACCGCCCACAAAACGGTGCATCCTGAAGCGACTGTCAGAAAGCGACTTGAAGATGATCTGTAAAACATCATCTATGCAACATTTTGACCAAAGAACCACCAGTACATGTTATGTGGACCACAAGGAAGTCTTTTACATTTAGAAAAAAATAAAAGTAATAATAGGACTCCTTTAATGCGCCCTATAATCCGGTGCGCCTTATATATAAAAAAATGTATTGGTAATGGTATTTTTTTTTTGTCATAAAAAATACAATCATGTGTGCTTACGGACTGTATCTCTGCAGACTGTATTGATATATATTGATATATAATGTGGGAACCAGAAATCAAATCAAATCAAATCAACTTTATTTATAAAGCACATTTAAAATTTACCACAGGGGTAGCCAAAGTGCTGTACAATGGACAGGTTAAAAGATAAAACGAGTACCGAGCAAACAACACAAACAGAACACGATAAAAAAATTAAAATAGAATAAATAAAAACATAAAAACAGGTTCACAGCAGGTGTATTATGGGGCGCCATTGCAGGATGGATATCACTCAGTGTTAAAAGCCATGGAATAAAAGTATGTTTTTAAGAGAGATTTAAAAACAGGAAGAGAGGAGGCTTGTCTAACACTCAGAGGTAGGTCGTTCCAGAGCTTGGGAGCAGCAATGGCGAAAGCTCTGTCACCTCTAAGCTTCAGCCTTGTGTCAGGGACCGTCAACAGCAGCTGATCGGCTGATCTTAAGGAAATATTAATAACAAAGAAACAACCCTTTTGTGCGAATGAGTGTGAATGAGTGGAGGGAGGTTTTTTGGGTTGGTGCACTAATTGTAAGTGTATATTGTGTTTTTTATGTTGATTTAATAAAAAAAAAACAATACAATGATTTTTATTTTCTGTTTTTTATTTTTATTTTTTTATTTCTTGTGCGGCCCGGTACCAATCGATCCACGGAGCGGGACCACTGATTTATCGCACTAATTAAAATGTCATTCATTTCATTTCATTTCATTTTTTTATTTATCTCCTTCATTGCTGTGCATTTTTGATCAATAGACAATTAAACTTTAGCAACAAAACACATATTTACACACCTATGCTTGAGAAGGAACAGGATGAAAAAAAAATCTTATATTTCCAGCCCCCTTCAACATAATAAGTAGTTAATGAATAGCCCAGATTCACAAGCATACAAACCAAACAAATACATCCAAATATAATGAAAACAAACAAAAAGCACACAAAAAAAACAAGTGCAAAACTTCATGGAGTACAAACCGAACAAAAAAATAATATACACCTCACGGGATGATACGAAACAAATACAAAACCAGACAAAAAATAATTTAAATAATAAATAAAAAACACTTACGGCTGTCCATATGATCTTATTGTTTTGTCTTTATATATTTTTTTCAATTGGAATATATTTCTACAATCCTTTATCTCATTGTAAAGAGATTTCCATAGTTTAACCCCCACCACTGATATACACATTTGTTTTAAAGTTGTCCTTGAATACTGATGTTTGAACTAATTAAAATGTCGATTCGATGTCTGTCAATCGTGCAGCTTAAGCTCAAACAGCAGACAGGCCTGTGTCCTCTCCTCATTGTCATTTTGTTCCCTCCTGCTCGCAGATGCTCACTACGCTGCAGTACGGGCTGATCTGGAGTCTGATGCGCAGGACCTGGAAGCAGAGTCCTGGAGTTTGGCTGTTGACCAGCAGTATGTTAAGAAACACTCCAAAGAGGCCACGAAAAGACAGGATGTCATATACGGTTAGTGCATTTTTGACTAAGGATGTCCCCATCCAATATTGATATCAAATATATGTCCGACATCAGCAAAAAAACATGGAATTATATGCGGTTGCATATACAGTGGGGGGAAAAAAGTATTTAGTCAGCCACCGATTGTGCAAGTTCTCCCACTTAAAATGATGACAGAGGTCTGTAATTTTCATCATGGGTACACTTCAACTGTGAGAGACAGAATGTGAAAAGAAATCCAGGAATTCACATTGTAGGAATTTTAAAGAATTTATTTGTAAATTATGGTGGAAAATAAGTATTTGGTCACTTCAAACAAGGAAGATCTCTGGCTCTCACAGACCTGTAACTTCTTCTTTAAGAAGCTCTTCTGTCCTCCACTCGTTACCTGTATTAATGGCACCTGTTTGAACTGGTTATCTGTATAAAAGACACCTGTCCACAGCCTCAAACAGTCAGACTCCAAACTCCACTATGGCCAAGACCAAAGAGCTGTCGAAGGACACCAGGAAAATAATTGTAGACCTGCACCAGACTGTGAAGAGTGAATCTACAATAGGCAAGCAGCTTGGTGTGAAAAAATCAACTGTGGGAGCAATTATCAGAAAATGGAAGACATACAAGACCACTGATAATCTCCCTTGATCTGGGGCTCCATGCAAGATCTCATCCCGTGGGGTCAAAATGATCATGAGAACGGTGAGCAAAAATCCCAGAACCACACGGGGGGACCTGGTGAATGACCTGCAGAGAGCTGGGACCAAAGTAACAAAGGTTACCATCAGTAACACACTACGCCGACAGGGAATCAAATCCTGCAGTGCCAGACGTGTCCCCCTGCTTAAGCCAGTGCATGTCCAGGCCCGTCTGAAGTTTGCCAGAGAGCACATGGATGATACAGCAAAGATTGGGAGAATGTCATGTGGTCAGATGAAACCAAAATAGAACTTTTTGGTACAAACTCAACTCGTCGTGTTTGGAGGAAGAAGAATACTGAGTTGCATCCCAAGAACACCATACCTACTGTGAAGCATGGAGGTGGAAACATCATGCTTTGGGGCTGTTTTTCTGCTAAGGGGACAGGCCGACTGATCCGTGTTAAGGAAAGAATGAATGGGGCCATGTATCGTGAGATTTTGAGCCAAAACCTCCTTCCATCAGTGAGAGCTTTGAAGATGAAACGTGGCTGGGTCTTCCAGCATGACAATGATCCCAAACACACCGCCCGGGCAACGAAGGAGTGGCTCCGTAAGAAGCATTTGAAAGTCCTGGAGTGGCCTAGCCAGTCTCCAGACCTCAACCCCATAGAAAATCTGTGGAGGGAGTTGAAAGTCCGTGTTGCTCGGCGACAGCCCCAAAACATCACTGCTCTCGAGAAGATCTGCATGGAGGAATGGGCCAAAATACCAGCTACTGTGTGTGCAAACCTGGTAAAGACCTATAGTAATCGTTTGACCTCTGTTATTGCCAACAAAGGTTATATTACAAAGTATTGAGTTGAATTTTTGTTATTGACCAAATACTTATTTTCCACCATAATTTACAAATAAATTCTTTAAAAGTCCTACAATGTGAATTCCTGGATTTTTTTCCCACATTCTGTCTCTCACAGTTGAAGTGTACCTATGATGAAAATTACAGACCTCTGTCATCATTTTAAGTGGGAGAACTTGCACAATTGGTGGCTGACTAAATACTTTTTTGCCCCACTGTAAAATCTCTGAAATACAAGGTTCAGATACAGTCTTGCAGCATATTTACTTGTGCAAAACATCTGAATGTCCTCCAATAAGCACACTTTTTTTTTCTAATTTAGTCAAGTCATTTAGAAAAGGTAAACACGGCAGGCTATATAGGCTACTAGGAGCTAGCAGCTACACACCAGCTACAGTAAGCACACAATAGCACACAAGCTAGACATACCTAAAATAATTTAACAATATTGCAGTTTAAAACTTGACCTTTGTCAATATAAACATGTATCAAATAGGTATAGTTGCATATTACTTACGCAGAAGCGTATTAGAAAGTATCCAGTAACAAACGTGTCCGCATCTTTCAACTGACCGCATTATGATGAATTATTGTGGCCACGAGGTGTTGCCAAAAAAAACAATGGCCTCTCCATTTGAATTTAAAGACGTCATAAGTCCATTCCAGTCCGTTAATAATAAATAGGTTAGTGTTTTTCATACCTACCGTATTTTCCGCACCATAAGCCGCCCTGGGTTATAAGCCGCGCCTTCAATGAACGGCATATTTCAAAACTTTGTCCACCTATAAGCCGCCCCGTGTTATAAGCCGCATCTAACTGCGCTAAAGGAATGTCAAAAAAACAGTCAGATAGGTCAGTCAAACTTTAATAATATATTAAAAACCAGCGTGATGTGGGCGCGCATGGAGTCGTATATCAACATGGACGGAGCTGCGTGAAAAAAGCCACCCGGCCTCTTCGCGTAAACTTACCTTAACCACTCGCTCATCTTTTCTTCATCCATCCATCCCTTCGAGTTAGCTTTTATGATGACGCCGGCTGGAAAGGTCTCTTTTGGCAAGGTCTTCCTTTTGAATATCACCATGGGTGGAAGTTTCTGGCCATTAGCATGGCAAGCTAGAACCACAGTGAAGGATGACTTCTCATTCCCTGTGGTGCGAATATTCACCGTACGTGCTCCCGTTGTATCCACAGTGCGGTTCACAGGAATATCAAAAGTCAGTGGAACCTCGTCCATGTTGATAATGTTCTCTGGCCGGATCTTTTTTTCAGCTATCTTGTTTTTACAATATGCACGGAAAGTAGCCAGCTTTTCTTGAAAGTCTTTAGGCAGTTGCTGTGAAATAGTAGTCCGTGTGCGGATGGAGAGATTGCGTCTTTTCATGAACCGGAAACCTGTCGCTTAGTAGGAGCCATTTTGTGGTCTTTACAGATGTAAACACACAAAGGAAATGAAACGTAATATCCGCGCGCTTCTTCTTCTTCTTCTACGGGGGCGGGTGGTTGCTTACAGTAGAAGAAGAAGCGCTTCCTCTTCTATGGGGGCGGGTGCTTACCTTGGCGGTTGCTTGCGTAGAAGAAGAAGCACTTCCTCTTCTACGGGGAAAAAAGATGGCGGCTGTTTACCATAGTTGGGAGACCGAAACTTTATGAAAATGAATCTTAATATTAATCCATATATAAAGCGCACCGGGTTATAAGCCGCACTGTCAGCTTTTGAGTAAATTTGTGGTTTTTAGGTGCGGCTAATAGTGCGGAAAATACGGTATGTTTGTCTCATTTCACTTGATCAAACCTTTTATAACATTCCTCTCTGCAATATAATAAAAGTATGCATGATTTATGCTGATATCGTATTGGTTCAATGTCGTTATCGGCCCATATTCGAGGCTCCAATACCAGTATCAAATCAGAAGTAGAAAAGTTGTATCGTGACGTCCCTTTTTATTACTTTTACAGTGTTGGCGCTACTTAAAGGCTAGAGTATACAAATGAGTTTTAAGATGGGGCTTAAATGCTTCTACTGAGGTAGCATCTCTAATTGTTACCGGGAGGGCATTCCATAGTACTGGAGCCCCAATAGAAAACACTCTTTTTTTGGGCTCTGGGAATCACTAGTAAGCCGGAGTTCTTTGAACGCAGATTTCTTGCCGGGACATATGGTACAATACAATCAGCAAGATAGGCTGGAGCTAGACCGTGTAGTATTTTATACCTAACCTTAAAGTCACATCTTAAGTGCACAGGAAGCCAGTGCAGGTGAGCCAGTACACTCACTTGCTGGTAACCAAATAAATAGATATTATTTTCTATTTTCCCCAATAGGATACAAATGATGTTGTGTGATTATAGGTACTACGTACATGATTTGAACATTGAAACAAATCCCTTCATGCACCCGCAGAGCTGATGCAGACGGAAATGCATCACGTCCGCACGCTGAAGATAATGCTGCGCGTCTACGTCAAAGAGTTGAAGGAGAACCTCCAGCTGGATTCAAGCAGGCTGGACTGTCTCTTCCCACGCTTGGAGAACCTCCTGGACCTCCACACGCATTTCTTGTCTCTTCTCAAAGAACGCCGACGAGACAACATTGTTTCGCCCGCCGACGACAACAACTATACGGTCGACAGAATAGCAGACATACTAATTGCACAGGTAGACCAGAGGCAAACAAAAACATGCGCTTATTTTTTTTTTTCTTGACATTTTTTTGTGTGTGCAGTTTTCAGGTGAAATAGGTGAGAAGATGAAGGAATGTTACGGGGATTTCTGTAGTCACCACACGGAGGCGGCGGGCTACTACAAAGAACAGATGCAAGCAAACAAAAGGTTCCACAGCATCATACGGGTAAGACCGTGGTCTCTCTTCTCACCTTGTCTTTGTTGTTCAGCCGCATGACATACCTGCCAACTACTCCGGTTTTCCCGTAATTCGTACGGTTTTCATCAACCCATTCCGGGTTACGGTTGCAGTGATAAAAAATACGGTTTTTCATTAATTAAAAAAAAAAAAAGGGTGAAAACTACGCGAATTGCACCTTGTGCAGACAAGATTTTTCGATCGGACACGGAGGAATTAGCGATGTAAAAGACCACGTTGGGACAAAAAAACACAAGTCTAATGCCGTTGCTAGCGATACAAGTGGAAAACTTTCAACGTTTTTCCTCGCCCAAACAGATTCTTTGGATGTGATAAATGCCGAAGTTTTATTTACGTAGGCAATAATTGAGCATGGACTTCCAATCGCACTGGCTGATCACATGGGACAGTTAATAATGTAATGCAACCTTTAAAAATCATTACGCGGTGATCGCGATCCCAAAAATAAACTTTTCTTGCATGATAATGTCCAGAAAAATTCGCTTTATATTACTATAGAGTCCTTTTAACAAATGAGTTTGATGGTTTATCACAAACCTTAAATGAAAGAAGTCCTTTGTTCTCCTGCACCATGCATGCGCTTTGGCCTTGCTTCGTGTTTGGTGCGCAATCCTGTCGGCTGTATTTCACAGTACGTCTTTGACAACTTGAAGTGGCATAAAACATTTAAAACAAAGGGGTTATAGGAACAATCACTTTCAGTGTTTTATGCCACTTCAAGTTGTCAAAGACGGTATGCTGGTGCCCGACTGCCACAAGTGGAACAAACATTTGAAACAAAGGGGTTATAGGAACAATCACTTTCAGTGTTTCATGCCACTTCAAGTAAACTTATCATAAAGTTACCATATCATTTTTGCTGTATGATCAATCTGAATTTGGATTTTAGCCACAAAAAGGTAATGACACCAATGTTATCTATTGGAATTGTTTAGTACTGTTATACTGTTAAAAGTGTTTATACTATTTATGCTTTCAAGTCCAAGTTGAAGAAATCTTGTTAAATGTTCACAGCATAACTACCAAAATACAGAAGTATGTCCTTAATATTTTTGCAGTGCTATTTCTATTGAAAAGTTCAAATGATTACATTAGAGATGTGATGTGCCACTTTTCAAGTGTCTGATGACTTCAATAAATTTTCATTAATTTTTCATATTTTGAATTCTTTTGAAAGGCTTACAAAAAAACTACATTTGAATTGTAATTCCATGCTATTGACAGGACTATTAATTTTAATGAAGTTAGCTTACCATGTTTACAGTATGATAATTGTGATAGAAATGTGAATTTTAGGCACAGAATATTTTTTACAATTGAACAAGGCAGTAGATTATACAAGCTTGGACAGAAAGTTAATAATGACACCAATTTTTTTTTTAATGGAATTGTTTAGTACTGTTTTACCATTTGTTTACTGTAAAAAGTGTTTATACTGTTTATACTTTCAATGAACAAATTGAAGTCTTGTGAAAGGTTGACAGGATAACTGGCATTAACTGTCAAAATAATTTCAAACTATTGAAGTTAGCTTACAGAATAAACATGTCAATCAACCCATATGATTTTTGCTGTAATGTTTTTGTTTTGAAAAGTCACTGTGACTGATAGAAAAGTGATGGTTTTAGCAACATTTTAACCTGTCTGAATGCTAATAATCATTTTGCGTCGGGGGGCGAAGCCCTGAACCCTCCACCAGGACTTTGTCCTGGACCTACGGGGCCTGCGGCCCTTGGACCCTGGCTACTAGGTTTTTCTGATTTCAAAAGTTGGCAGGTATGTCTCCAGTTCATCCTTTCATTTTTGTCCTCACAGAAAATCAACAACCTGTCCATCGTGCGGCGGTTAGGAGTATCCGAGTGCGTTCTGTTGGTGACACAACGCATCACCAAGTACCCAGTGCTGGTGGAGCGGATTCTGCACAACACTGAAGGTTCTCTACATGCAATTAGTACGGGGGTGTTTGAAGTTTTGCGGCCCGCAGCTAATTTTTTTTTACACATTTTACAAATACTATTAAATAATTGTAAAAACATGAAGTGAAATAATAAAGAAAACAGTTGAAATGTAACAAGGAAAAGTTACAATGTTGGCTCTAATAACACAAAGCTGCCAAGCTGGCTGTTTTTTCATTAAAGCTGCTATTTGCTATTGCTTATAAAATAATAATGAATCAAAATAAATGTTATGAATTACTAACCTATTCAAGGCTCCAATTACCGTATTTTTCGGAGTATAAGTCGCACCGGAGTATAAGTCGCACCTGCCGAAAATGCATAATAAAGAAGGAAAAAAACATATATAAATCGCAAATTATGAAAAAAACTGCGACTTATAGTCCGAAAAATACGGTACTTCCATCCATCCATCCATCTTCTTCCGCTTATCCGAGGTCGGGTCGCGGGGGCAGCAGCCTAAGCAGGGAAGCCCAGACTTCCCTCTCCCCAGCCACTTCATCCAGCTCCTCCCGGGGGACCCCGAGGCGTTCCCAGGCCAGCCGGGAGACATAGTCTTCCCAACGTGTCCTGGGTCTTCCCCGCGGCCTCCTACCGGTCGGACGTGCCCTAAACACCTCCCTAGGGAGGAGTTCGGGTGGCATCCTGACCAGATGCCCGAACCACCTCATCTGACTCCTCTCGATGTGGAGGAGCAGCGGCTTTACTTTGAGCTCCTCCCGGATGGCAGAGCTTCTCACCCTATCTCTAAGAGAGAGCCCCGCCACCTGGCGGAGGAAACTCATTTCGGCCGCTTGTACCCGTGATCTTGTCCTTTCGGTCATAACCCAAAGCTCATGACCATAGGTGAGGATGGGAACGTAGATCGACCGGTAAATTGAGAGCTTTGCCTTCCGGCTCAGCTCCTTCTTCACCACAACGGATCGATACAGCGTCCGCATTACTGAAGACGCCGCACCGATCCGCCTGTCGATCTCACGATCCACTCTTCCCTCACTCGTGAACAAGACTCCGAGGTACTTGAACTCCTCCACTTGGGGCAAGATCTCCTCCCCAACCCGGAGATGGCACTCCACCCTTTTCCGGGCGAGAACCATGGACTCGGACTTGGAGGTGCTGATTCTCATCCCAGTCGCTTCACACTCAGCTGCGAACCGATCCAGTGAGAGCTGAAGATCCTGGCCAGATGAAGCCATCAGGACCACATCATCTGCAAAAAGCAGAGACCTAATCCTGCAGCCACCAAACCAGATCCCCTCAACGCCTTGACTGTGCCTAGAAATTCTGTCCATAAAAGTTATGAACAGAATCGGTGACAAAGGGCAGCCTTGGCGGAGTCCAACCCTCACTGGAAACGTGTCCGACTTACTACCGGCAATGCGGACCAAGCTCTGGCACTGATCATACAGGGAGCGGACTGCCACAATCAGACAGTCCGATACCCCGTACTCTCTGAGCACTCCCCACAGGACTTCCCGAGGGACACGGTCGAATGCCTTCTCCAAGTCCACAAAACACATGTAGACTGGTTGGGCAAACTCCCATGCACCCTCAAGGACCCTGCCGAGAGTATAGAGCTGGTCCACAGTTCCACGACCAGGACGAAAACCACACTGTTCCTCCTGAATCCGAGGTTCGACTATCCGGCGTAGCCTCCTCTCCAGTACACCTGAATAGACCTTACCGGGAAGGCTGAGGAGTGTGATCCCACGATAGTTAGAACACACCCTCCGGTTCCCCTTCTTAAAGAGAGGAACCACCACCCCGGTCTGCCAATCCAGAGGTACCGCCCCCGATGTCCACGCGATGCTGCAGAGTCTTGTCAACCAAGACAGCCCCACAGCATCCAGAGCCTTAAGGAACTCCGGGCGGATCTCATCTACCTACCGAAAAGAAAACTGCAGTCATTCTGTGAAGAATATTCAAAAGCCTATCCGGGAATAATTATCCGTTCCAAAAAGGGTGAAAACTACGCGAATTGCACCTTGTGCAGACAAGATTTTTCGATCGGACACGGAGGAATTAGCGATGTAAAAGACCACGTTGGGACAAAAAAACACAAGTCTAATGCCGTTGCTAGCGATACAAGTGGAAAACTTTCAACATTTTTCGTCGCCCAAACAGATTCTTTGGATGTGATAAATGCCGAAGTTTTATTTACAGAGGCAATAATTGAGCAAACAAAAAGGTAATGACACCAATGTTATCTATTGGAATTGTTTAGTACTGTTATACTGTTAAAAGTGTTTATACTATTTATGCTTTCAAGTCCAAGTTGAAGAAATCTTGTTAAATGTTGACAGCATAACTACCAAAATACAGAAGTATGTCCTTAATATTTTTGCAGTGCTATTTCTGTTGAAAAGTTCAAATGATTACATTAGAGATGTGATGTGCCACTTTTCAAGTGTCTGATGGCTTCAATTAATTTTCATCAATTTTTCATATTTTGAATTCTTTTGAAAGGCTTACAAAAAAACGACATTTGAATTGTAATTCCGTGCTATTGACAGGACTATTAATTTTAATGAAGTTAGCTTACCATGTTTACAGTATGATAATTGTGATAGAAATGTGAATTTTAGGCACAGAATATTTGTTACAATTGAACAAGGCAGTAGATTATACAAGCTTGGACAGAAAGTTAATAATGACACCAATTTTTTTTTTTAATGGAATTGTTTAGTACTGTTTTACCATTTGTTTACTGTAAAAAGTGTTTATACTTTCAATTAACAAATTGAAGTCTTGTGAAAGGTTGACAGGATAACTGGCATTAACTGTCAAAATAATTTCAAACTATTGAAGTTAGCTTACAGAATAAACATGTCAATCAACCCATATGATTTTTGCTGTAATATTTTTGTTTTGAAAAGTCACTGTGACTGATAGAAAAGTGATGGTTTTAGCAACATTTTAACCTGTCTGAATGCAATCAATCATTTTGCGTCGGGGGGCGAAGGAACCCCCCACCAGGACTTTGTCCTGGACCTACCGGGGCCTGCGGCCCTTGGACCCTGGCTACTAGGTTTTTCTTATTTCAAAAGTTGGCAGGTATGTTACCGTATTTTTCGGAGTATAAGTCGCACCGGAGAATAAGTCGCACCTGCCGAAAATGCATGATAAAGAAGGAAAAAAACATATATAAATCGCACTGGAGCCCGGCCAAAACCAGCGTGATGTGGGCGCGCATGGAGTCGTATATCAACATGGACGGAGCTGCGTGAAAAAAGCCACCCGGCCTCTTCGCGTAAACTTACCTTAACCACTCGCTCATCTTTTCTTCATCCATCCATCCCTTCGAGTTAGCTTTTATGATGACGCCGGCTGGAAAGGTCTCTTTTGGCAAGGTCTTCCTTTTGAATATCACCATGAGTGGAAGTTTCTGGCCATTAGCATGGCAAGCTAGAACCACAGTGAAGGATGACTTCTCATTCCCTGTGGTGCGAATATTCACCGTACGTGCTCCCGTTGTATCCACAGTGCGGTTCACAGGAATATCAAAAGTCAGTGGAACCTCGTCCATGTTGATAATGTTCTCTGGCCGGATCTTTTTTTCAGCTATCTTGTTTTTACAATATGCACGGAAAGTAGCCAGCTTTTCTTGAAAGTCTTTAGGCAGTTGCTGTGAAATAGTAGTCTGTGTGCGGATGGAGAGATTGCGTCTTTTCATGAACCAGAAACCTGTCGCTTAGTAGGAGCCATTTTGTGGTCTTTACAGATGTAAACACACAAAGGAAATGAAACGTAATATCCGCGCGCTTCTTCTTCTTCTACCGGGGCGGGTGGTTGCTTACAGTAGAAGAAGAAGCACTTCCTGTTCTATGGGGGCGGGTGCTTACCTTGGCGGTTGCTTGCGTAGAAGAAGAAGCACTTCCTCTTCTACGGGGAAAAAAGATGGCGGCTGTTTACCGTAGTTGCGAGACCGAAACTTTATGAAAATGAATCTGAATATTAATCCATATATAAAGCGCACCGGGTTATAAGCCGCACTGTCAGCTTTTGAGTAAATTTGTGGTTTTTAGGTGCGGCTAATAGTGCGGAAAATACGGTATTACACCATTTTTTAATGCATTTTATTAGTAGATTTAAAAAATATATATATGGTAAGTTGCAATAATTTCACCTCAAAATGTAGTGTATATTACTGTAAATGGAAAAACAGCACTGCTGTTTTTATGGTAAAAAAAGGCAGCTCAGTTGCCAGAATTTTACTGAAAAATTAGTTTTTTTTTACTGTAAATAAAAAGACTGCAATTGTACAGTAACATTTTGGTACCTGAGCAGCCAGTTAGTTTTTTTTTGTTTTTTTTACCACAAATCAACAACTGTAGATTTTTGGGCGTATTACTGTAAATGCCAAAACAGCACCACAGTTTATTACAGTAGAAAAAGTACTGGTTTTTTTTCATTTAGAGAAAAATGCTGTAAAAACCACAGTAAGTTTCACAATTTTACCATGAAATCTATTGCTACTTTTACATTGCACAATTGGATGGATAGCTTGCTTTGAAATCATTATTATTAGTATTTATTTCTATTTGAAAATGGTTTGAATGTTAGATCATATATATTTGCATAATTAGAGAAGATTTAAGTTAACATCATTTGCGATTAAATTTTTCTCTCCCGAAATAGAAAGAAAATACATTTAGTAGGAAAAGTTACAGTACTTTATTGTTAAATATTATTTCCAGGCTTTCCAGGGCCAAATAAGATGAAATGGCGGGCCACATCTGGCCCCCGGGCCTTGAGTTTGACACCTGTGATCTAGAGACTTATGGGTTGAAATGTAAAAATATATCTATTTGACTTATTTTTTACACCTTTATGAGCGGGGCCCTTTCGAATCCCCAATTTTAATTATTGAAGTATTGACCTATTTAAGGCGCCAATTACTTCAAATCTAAAATTCCACTTTGAATTTGCTTGGGGGCGGGGGAATATTGTATATTTTGTGTTTTTGCCATAAAAACAGGGTTTTGCCACAAAACCCATAAAACATGGAGACAGATCGAGTTGATCTAGAAATGTAAACGTTGAACAACAACAAAAATAACAATTAAAGCTGCAAGCAGCATTGGTCGGGCCCGCGTATTTGGCAGGTGCTAGTCCTAAGTGTCCCAATACTTTTGTCTACTTTTAGTCTGAAGTGTCCCAAGACTTTTGTCTAGTGTACCTACCTTGTCTGCATTGTGTGGGCACGTTGGTGCTTCCTGCTTTTAAGCAGCCATCTTAAAAAAAACAGCAGCATCAGCGCAGCGGGTCTTTGAAGGGTCATAAAATCAAAACCGGAGCAGTTAGATAAAAAGCGCTTCCGTCATTGTAATCACAAGGGTTCAATCTCTCTCCTGTGTTAGTTTGAAGGCGAAACGACAAACGCGCTCAGAGGAGTTCGTTTTTGAAGGAAGGTGACCGGTTTTTACAAAAAATTTGTTTTGAAGGGGGAATAGCAAACTTCCTGTTGATTTTTGCTGGGAGTTGTCAATCTATGAAATGTAGGTCTAAGTAAGACCTACGGAGAGGTTTTTGTTTCATGTCTCTCCGACCTTCCCAGTGGGAGTTACAGGCAGTTTTGTCATTTTTTTCTTCCGAGGAGCAGTTTTTTCTCCGTTTTATTCAAAAATTGCTCTAGAGCGCAATTTTTAAATTTGGGGTTAGGTTTTTTTTATTAGATCGCAATTTTTGCCAGTCCTGATGTGTGCGTTCAGTTTGGTGAGTTTTGAAGCGTGTTAAAAGAGGCAAAAGTTACTGTTTTTAGTACTTTTTTGTCTTGAAGGGGGAATTGCCAACTTCCTGTTGATTTTAGCCCGACAATGTACTATTATGAAATGTAGGTCTAAGTCAGACCTACATAGAGGTTTTTGTTTAATGTCTCTCCGACCTTCCTAGTGGGAGTTACAGGCAGTCTAGTTTTTTTTTTTTCCTAGGGGGCGCTAGAGCGCAATTTTGAGTTTTGTGGTTCGTTTTTTTTAAAAAAAGGCAATTTTCGCAGGTCCTGATGTGTGGGTCAAATATGGTGAGTTTTGAAGCATGTTAAGTGGGTCAAATTACAGTTTAATGTGGCGGCGGAAGAATAAAGAATAAAGAATAAAACCTTACAAATACAATAGGTCCTTATGTCCCATTGCATAAGGACTCCCTTCCTAATAATATGTGACTTTTTTTAAAATTTTTTATGACTGAGACACTTTCAGGTCCCCAGGACCAAACTTGAGCGGAGCCCTAAAGGTTAAAAAAGTCTATATATTGTATTAATTTTGAAAATAAAAAATATTGAAATGGTGTACGGCCCTCAGTGGTATAAGTTTGGACACCCCTGATTTATTGTATTTATTCATAAAATTAAACTGTTGTGTGTTCACTAAGATTGATTTCTTTTTTTTTAGTTGGTACTGAGGAGCACACGGAGCTGACCCGAGCACTCGGCTTAATTAAAGACACTATTGTTCAAGTGGACGCCTTGGTGAATCTGCACGAGAAGACGTGTCGCCTTCGCGACATCCACAACAAGATGGAGCCGAAGGCGCTGGGGAAAATCAAAGATGGCCGGGTGTTTCGCCGGGAGGACTTGGCACAAGGTCGGCGACGGCTACTGCATGAAGGGACGGTCAACTGGAAAGCTGCTTCTGGCAGGCTCAAAGGTAAGAAGTATAAAGCAATTAAAAAAAAAAAAATAATAATAATAATCTTACATGATTACCAGGGCAGATACATTCTGCAAATAGGGATGTTACGATATCATTTTATATCACGATTATTGTGACCAAAATGATCATGGTTATTATTATCGCGGTATTACCATACCATACCATACCATACCAACTTTATTTATAAAGCCCTTTAAAAACAACCACAGTTGAAGAACAAAGGGCTGCACACCACAAAGAAATAGAGGCAAAGGACAGACTAAAAAATAACATTTCAAACAGAAGTAAAATACACATTGAAAAAGCAAATACAAATTAAAGCTGCAAGCAGCGTTGTTCGGGCCCGCGTATTTGGCAGGTGCTAGTCCTAAGTGTCCCAATACTTTTGTCAAGTTTAAGTCCCAAGTGTCCCAATGCTTTTGGCCAGTGTAGGTGTCCCAATACTTTTGTCCAGTGGTAGTCCTAAGTGTCCCAATACTTTTGTCCAGTTGTAGTCCTAAGTGTCCCAATACTTTTGTCAAGTTGTTGTCCTAAGTGTCCCAATACTTTTGTCCAGTGGCAGTCGTAAGTGTCCCAATACTTTTGCCCAGTTGTAGTCCTAAGTGTCCCAATACTTTTGTGAAGTTGTAGTCCTAAGTGTCCCAATACTTTTGGCCAGTGTAAGTGTCCCAATACTTTTGTCCAGTGGTAGTCCTAAGTGTCCCAATACTTTTGTCCAGTTGTAGTCCTAAGTGTCCCAATACTGTTGTCTACTTGTAGTCGTAAGTGTCCCAATACTTTTGTGAAGTTGTAGTCCCAAGTGTCCCAATACTTTTGTCCATTTTTCGGCTTAAGTGTCCCAATACTTTTGTCTAGTGTACCTACCTTGTCTGCATTGTGTGGGCACGCTGGTGCATCCTGCTTGTAAGCAGCCATCTTACAAAAACAGCAGCGCAGCATCATCAGCGCAGCGGTTCTTTGAAGGCTCATAAAATCAAAACCGCTTATGTTGTTGTAATCACAAGGGTTCAATCTCTCTCCTGTGTTAGTTTGAAGGCGAAACGACAAACGCGCTCAGAGGAGTTCGTTTTTGAAGGAAGGTGACCGGTTTTTAAAAAAAAATTGTTTTGAAGGGGGAATAGCAAACTTCCTGTTGATTATTGCTGGGGGGTTGTCAATTTATGAAATGTAGGTTTAAGTGAGACCTACATAGAGGTTTTTGTTTCATGTCTCTCCGACCTTCCCAGTGGGAGTTACAGGCAGTTTTGTAGTTTTTTTCTTCCGAGGAGCAGTTTTTTCTCCGTTTTATTCAAAAATTGCTGTAGAGCGCAATTTTTAAATTTGGGGTTAGGTTTCTTTATTAGATCGCAATTCTTGCCAGTCCTGATGTGTGCGTTCAGTTCGGTGAGTTTTGAAGCATGTTAAGGGGGTCAAAATACAGCTCAAAGAGGCAAAAGTGACTGTTTTTAGTACTTTTTTGTCTTGAAGGGGGAATTGCCAACTTCCTGTTGATTCTTGCCCGAGGATATACAATTATGAAAACTAGGTCTAAGTCAAACCTACATACAGGTTTTTGTTTCATGTCTCTCCGATCTTCCTAGTGGGAGATATAGGCAGTCTAGTTTTATTTTTTTCCTAGGGGGCGCTAGAGCGCAATTTTGAGTTTTGGGGTTTTTTTTTTTTTTTAAAAGGTAATTTTCGCAGGTCCTGATGTGTGGGTCAAATATGGTGAGTTTTGAAGCATGTTAAGTGGGTCAAATTACAGTTTGTTGTGGCGGCGGAAGAATAAAGAATAATAAAACGTTACAATAACAATAGGTCCTTATGGCCCATTGCGGGCCCTAATTACCCTGAGAACAATTTGTTGGATAAAAAACCAGTTAAAAACAGTTTAAAGTCTCATGCTGGGTTAAAAGCCAGTGAATAAAAATGGGTTTTAAGAAGGGTCTTAAAAGTAGCCAAAGAAGGGGCCTGTCTCACATGGAGAGGGAGATGGTTCCAGAGTTTGGGACCCGCAACAGAGAAGTATTGTTGAATGTACTCAAAAAGTACTTACACAAACACTGAAATCTTTAGATTTGTTCAAATAACTAAAAAAAAAAAACCCACTGATAGAAATACCACTCTTTAGCATGTTTTGTGTTTTTTTAGGAGTCACTGATAGGAATAGAATAGAATATAATTTTATTGTCATTATTACAGTGAACAGGTTCAAAGAACAACAAAATTGGAGCAGATCCCCTAAGGTGCATACACAATAATATAGTAATATAAATAGTAAGAAAGAAGATATATATCCACACACATGCATATATCCATACATATGCATATATATAAAAAAAATATATATATACACATATACATATACATACACACACATATATATATATATATATATATATATATACATATACATATACATACACACATATATATATATATATATATATTAGAGATGCGCGGATAGGCAATTATTTCATCCGCAACCGCATCAGAAAGTCGTCAACCATCCGCAATCCACCCGATCTAACATTTGATCAGAACCGCATTCGCCCGCACCCGCCCGTTGTTATATATCTAATATTGACGATGCAAGGCATTAGTGAGGTTATAAAGCTTTTGCCTGTTAAAGAAAGGAGACTGATCCAATGCAGCACAGACATTCGCGTGCCACGCTGTCACGACCCAGACGCACACCAGTGCGCAATCATATGGGAGCCGCGCTGAGCGCACCTCCAAGCGCGTCTCGCTGCCGGCGACGGCCGGGTATATGGGCCCGACGCTCCAGTGCCATCCATTTTCAGGGCTAGTTGATTCGGCAGGTGGGTTGTTACACACTCCTTAGCGGGTTCCGACTTCCATGGCCACCGTCCTAGCTGCTGTCTATATCAACCAGGGTGAGCCCCACCCCTTTCGTGAGCGCACTGCGCGCGGAGTGACCCCTGTTACGCGCCCCCGGCAACAGGGGTGGCGGGCAGGTAAGCTGCGCGGGCGGAGCGCGCGGAGTGACCCCTGTTACGAGCCCCCGGCCACGGGGGTGGCGGGCAGGTAAGCTGCTTACCTGCTGCGCGTGACGCCGGCCGCGGCGAAGGCGGACGAGGCGGGGTGTCGGTGCGGTGGGCGCGGTGGTGACCCTGGACGTGCGTCGTGCCCTTCTCGCGGATCGCCTCAGCTACGGCTCCCGGTGGGGCCCTCTCGGGGGAAGGGGCCTCGGTCCCGGACCCCGGCGAGGCGTCCCTTCTCCGCTCCGTAAAAGTGTCCATTTCTTTTTTTTTTTTTCTTCTGTTGTGGCATATGCTGCAGGTGCCTGCTCGTTTTTCGTATGTGGGTAACAACATTTAACTATGTATATATATTTCCCAATCGGTTTAACTGCCACCCGCCTGAATCTATTTAAAATCTAATTTTTTTTTATTTCAACCACCCGACCCGACCCAACCCGCGGATAAAATCTAATTTTTTTTAATTTCATCCGCCCGATCCGCGGTTGTGCCCGCAAACCGCGCATCTCTAATATATGTATATATACATACATATACATGCATACATACATATATATATATATATATATATATATATATATATATATATATATATATATATATATATATATATATATATATATATATATATATGTCTTAATAAGGTTATCCAAAAAATAGTGCTCGATACCGTAGTAGAGCGCAATATATGTATGTGTGGGGAAAAAAATCACAAGACTACTTCATCTCTACAGGCCTGTTTCATGAGGGGTTCCCTCAATCATCAGGAGATTTTAATGGAAGCATTCACATACCATGGTTTATATAGGGCACAGAGTGGGTAGGTACAGGCTGGCGTAGGGGCGTGGTGATTGGCTCATGTGTTACCTAGGAGGTGTTTCCGTCTGTGGCGGCATGCTGATACAATTTCGCTGCGCTTGTTGAGGGATGACAGGTCTGGACGGTAAATAATAAACAGTTTTTCTTTCAAGCATAGGTTGCATCTTTTATTACCACTATTGTAAGGTGTGCTGGATGCAAGAATTTGCCATGTTATTGAATATTCAACATTATTGTCTTTGAGGTCCCAAATGTGTTTGCTGAGTTCTGTGGTATTCCACAGGTTTTGGTTCCTGAAAGAAGCCTTGTGATTGTTCCATCTGGTTTTAAACTCTCCCTCGGTTAATCCTACATATGTGTCGGATGTGTTAATGTCCTTGCTTTACCAATCTAAGGTAACACGCAAGGACATTAACACATCCTGAAACAGGCCTGTAGAGATGAAGTAGTCTTGTGATTTTTTTCCCCACACATACCGTATTTTCCGCACCATAAGGCGCCCTGGGTTATAAGCCGCGCCTTCAATGAACGGCATATTTCAAAACTTTGTCCACCTATAAGCCGCCCGGTGTTGTAAGCCGCATCTAACTGCGCTAAAGGAATGTCAAAAAAACAGTCAGATGGGTCAGTCAAACTTTAATAATATATTAAAAACCAGCGTTCTAACAACTCTGTTCACTCCCAAAATGTACGCAAATGTGCAATCACAAACATACGTATATCAACATGGACAGAGCTGCGTGAAAAAAGCCACCCGGCCTCTTCGCGTAAACTTAAACTTACCTTAAGCACTCGCTCATCTTTTCTTCATCCATCCCTTCGAGTTAGCTTTTATGATGACGCCGGCTGGAAAGGTCTCTTTTGGCAAGGTCTTCCTTTTGAATATCACCATGGGTGGAAGTTTCTGGCCATTAGCATGGCAAGCTAGAACCACAGTGAAGGATGACTTCTCATTCCCTGTGGTGCGAATATTCACCGTACGTGCTCCCGTTGTATCCACGGTGCGGTTCACAGGAATATCAGTTGCTGTGAAATAGTAATCCGTGTGCGGATGGAGAGATTGCGTCTTTTCATGAACCGGATCCTTGTCGCTTAGTAGGAGCCATTTTGTGGTCTTTACAGATGTAAACACACAAAGGAAATGAAACGTACGGTGATATCCGCGCGCTTTTTCTTCTTCTACGCGGGCGGGTGGTTGCTTACAGTAGAAGAAGTAGCGCTTCCTGTTCTATGGGGGCGGGTGCTTACCTTGGCGGTTGCTTGCGTAGAAGAAGAAGCGCTTCCTGTTCTACCGGGAAAAAAGATGGCGGCTGTTTACCGAAGTTGCGAGACCGAAACTTTATGAAAATGAATCTTAATATTTATCCATATATAAAGCGCACCGGGTTATAAGGCGCACTGTCAGCTTTTGAGAAAATTTGTGGTTTTTAGGTGCGCCTTATAGTGCGGAAAATACGGTACATATATATATATATATATATATATATATATATATATATAAATATATATATATATATATATATATATATATATATATATATATATATATATATATATATATATATGTATGTATATATATATATATATATATACATACACACATATGGGGTGTTCTAGCAGGCGTTGTGGCATCCTACTCTGTTCAGCGGTCCTTCAACGCATTATAAAAACACCTCCATGTCATATTCCTTAGTATTTATCAATCACTGAATGTCGGGGTTTCCCACACAATAATGTGTTTATGTAAGTTTAGATTGGAGCAGGGTTGTACGGTATACTGGTATCAGTATAGTACCGCGATACTTATGAATCATGTTCTGTACTATACTGCCTCTAAAAAGTACCGGTCCGGCGAGCTTCAAGGGGTAGTCACCTGAAATGGTTTTCCAACAGTCTAGAAACCTCTTTAACTTAATGGTGATTCATGATGAAAATAAAAATCCTTTATTTTTACCCATTTTCCAGGGAAATTGCCCATATTTAGAAATGCAAATGTTGACGGCTACGTCCTTTAGTAAAATGACAACATTCGTTTGTGATTCAGCTCGTTGAGTAGACTTTAATTTAAATTAGAGCTGCACAAAAAATGAAAAAATAGTGTAATGTCAATTGACACGAGTGTGCAATCTAATTGTTAGTGCTATTTGTTTCCCCTTGCAGATATTCTGGCTGTTCTCCTCTCAGATGTGTTACTGCTGCTGCAAGAGAAGGATCAGAGATACGTGTTTGCTACAGTGGTGAGTTAGCATACTCCACGTGTCATGAAGAGTTGACGCCTCAGTGAGCGTGTGGCACACTCGCCAGCCGTGTTGACACTGCACTGATACAGTGTTGCTGTTTGAAAATGGTCATCTGCCATCTATTGGAGTAAGAAGTAACTGCATTTGACGAGTAAATAGTCTTAATAGTCAGCAATTATAATTGTTAATTTTTTTTTAATGGATAGCTGTGCAGAAAGAAATAGGAAACTGGTCAGTGAGCCAAATAGTAAACAGGAAAAGTAGAAGATCTTATTTGGCGATCATCAAATTGATTATCTTGCTTGTTTTAGTTTCATTTAGATTATTGGTGTCCAAACGGCCGGCCGGCGGGAGTTTAATTTCAATAATCAATCTGGCCGTGAGGGGTGTTGGTTTTATTAATTTTAAATACCCAGGAGTCTGACAGGTGGCAAATTGTCTGTCTTGTCAGGTCAGTGACCATGATGTTTCCTTTGATGACTTTTCAAGCACAGCATTGACTTATATGACCTAATCCAAACAACCTTCCCTAGTCATGGTGCAGAATAAAAATTCAACCAGCACAAAACGTCAACACGCATGGTCACAAATAACACAACCTGCTCACTAAACATTGTGGTATTGTGAAGTCCCATCACCATAAACATTTTTTAATTGCAAGGCATGATTGGGAAAAATGCAAATCACTCTCTCCACACTTACCCATGTTTGGCTTTTTAGCTGCTTAATTGATTAAAAACTTTAAAGAGGTCATCACGGAAGTAAACAAGGTAGGAGTTGAACTTTCACATACTTTTAGTATTCAATTATAATAGTTATTCATTATATAACCATGATATTATTATATGTACACACACATTTGTGTATATATGTGTGTGTGTGTATGTATATACATACCTGCCAACTACTCCGGTTTTCCCGTAATTAGTACGGTTTTCATCAACCTATTCCGGGTTACGGTTGCAATGATAAAAAATACGGTTTTTCATTAATTAAAAAAAATATTTAAAAAAAGTTTTATTCACGAAATCGCGTAACAACAATGACAATCGACACTGCTTCCCGTAACTTCCTATCGAGCCATTCCGAATGCCATGCGCGAGGCTATTTATAGCACCGCTGCCAAGCACGAGGCACCAGTTGCCATTGTTTCCAAACGAGCGAACGATCATGGAATCAGCCGGAGAAAAATCGCAAACGAGTCTTAAACCGAAAAGAAAACTGCAGTCATTCCGTGAAGAATATTCAAAAGCCTATCCAGGAATAATTATCCGTTCCAAAAAGGGTGAAAACTACGCGAATTGCACCTTGTGCAGACAAGATTTTTCGATCGGACACGGAGGAATTAGCGATGTAAAAGACCACGTTGGGACAAAAAAACACAAGTCTAATGCCGTTGCTAGCGATACAAGTGGAAAACTTTCAACGTTTTTCGTCACCCAAACAGATTCTTTGGATGTGATAAATGCCGAAGTTTTATTTATGATGCTATTGAATTACATTTTAATGAAGTAAACTTATCATAAAGTTACCATATCATTTTTACAGTATGATCAATCTGATAGAATAAATTTGGATTTTAGCCACAAAAAGGTAATGACACCAATGTTATCTATTGGAATTGTTTAGTACTGTTATACTGTTAAAAGTGTTTATACTATTTATGCTTTCAAGTCCAAGTTGAAGAAATCTTGTTAAATGTTGACAGCATAACTACCAAAATACAGAAGTATGTCCTTAATATTTTTGCAGTGCTATTTCTGTTGAAAAGTTCAAATGATTACATTAGAGATGTGATGTGCCACTTTTCAAGTGTCTGATGGCTTCAATTAATTTTCATTAATTTTTCATATTTTGAATTCTTTTGAAAGGCTTACAAAAAAACGACATTTGAATTGTAATTCCATGCTATTGACAGGACTATTCATTTTAATGAAGTTAGCTTACCATGTTTACAGTATGATAATTGTGATAGAAATGTGAATTTTAGGCACAGAATATTTTTTCCAATTGAACAAGGCAGTAGATTATACAAGCTTGGACAGAAAGTTAATAATGACACCAATTTTTTTTTTAATGGAATTGTTTAGTTCTCTTTTACCATTTGTTTACTGTAAAAAGTGTTTATACTTTCAATCAACAAATTGAAGTCTTGTGAAAGGTTGACAGGATAACTGGCATTAACTGTCAAAATAATTTCAAACTATTGAAGTTAGCTTACAGAATAAACATGTCAATCAACCCATATGATTTTTGCTGTAATATTTTTGTTTTGAAAAGTCACTGTGACTGATAGAAAAGTGATGGTTTTAGCAACATTTTAACCTGTCTGAATGCTAATAATCATTTTGCGTCGGGGGGCGAAGCCTGAACCCCCCACCAGGACTTTGTCCTGGACCTACCAGGGCCTGCGGCCCTTGGACCCTGGCTACTAGGTTTTTCTGATTTCAAAAGTTGGCAGGTATGTATATATATATATATATATATATATATATATATATATATATATATTTATGTATATAAGTACATACAAATGTGTGTGTATATATATAATATATATATATATATATATATATATATATATGAACTGTATATGTGTATGTATATATATATATATATATATATATATATATATATGAACTGTGTATATATATATATATATATATATATATATATATATATATATATATATGAACTGTATATGTATATATATATATATTGTGGTTAGAGTGTCCGCCCTGAGATCGGTAGGTTGTGAGTTCAAACCCTGGCCGAGTCATACCAAAGACTATAAAAATGGGAGCCATTACCTCTCTGCTTGACACTCAAGGGTTGGAATTGGGGGTTAAATCACCAAAAATGATTCCCGGGCACGGCCGCCGCTGCTGCCCACTGCTCCCCTCACCTCCCAGGGGGTGATCAAGGGTGATGGGTCAAATGCAGAGAATAATTTCGCCACACCTAGTGTGTGTGAGACAATCATTGGTACTTTAACTTTAATATATATATATATATATACTTTGCATGCTTTCAAACTGTCATCAAAAGAGGCACTTCCTGATAAACATAGTTTGGCGCTTCATAGTCAAATGACACAGCACTTGTATCGGTCACAGTGTTTATATTCTTAAAGTGACACGCGCGTCAAAGGACGCAGTATCACTCCTTGCGTCTCGTAAGGCATCGATGCGTCCGTATCGTTTTGAGCCGTCACGAGTGTCGGCTTCAGGGTTCTCTTTTCCCTCCTTCAGGACAACAAGCCGTCGGTCATCTCGCTTCAGAAGCTGATTGTGAGAGAGGTGGCCCACGAAGAACGAGCCATGTTTCTGATCTGCGCTTCCTCCAACGAGCCGGAGATGTACGAGATCCACACGGCCTCCAAGGAGGAGAGAAACACGTGGATGACACTCATACGGCAGGCTGTTGATAGGTAGCAGTGCTGCGACACGCTTTAGATGAAGACAGGAACTGATGGTTTATGTTCTGTCCCTTACAGCTGTCCTCATACCGAGGAGAGGCTGTTCAGTGAGGAGGAAGAGGCGCGAGCTTCCAGGTTTAAAGAATTTCAAGGTAATGATGCCAGTATTTTGGAAGTCTGGAAAGTATGCTGTACATCTACTCAGCCACTAGGGGGTGATAATTCTGCTCCTGCTGGTCAGGCTGACTGCAACTTTTGTATTTTATAGTAGTTTTCAGCAGCCCGGAAATGAATTTCTGTGCATTCATGTGCATAATGTACAAACTAACCCACTATTAAGACTATTACTGTGCTACTCTACGATGCAATAGCTCAGTCCTTAAGCTACTGGTTCTCAAATGGGCAGAGGTGGGTAGTAACGCGCTACATTTACTCCGTTACATCTACTTGAGTAATTTTTGGGATAAATTGTACTTCTAAGAGTAGTTTTAATGCAACATACTTTTACTTTTACTTGAGTATATTTATAGAGAAGAAACGCTACTTTTACTCCGCTACTTTTATCTACATTCAGCTCGCTACTCGCTACTAATTTTTATCGATCTGTTAATGCACGCTTTGTTTGTTTTGGTCTGTCAGACAGACCTTCATAGTGCCTGCGTTTCAACAAATACAGTCACTGGTGACGTTCACTCCGTTCCACCAATCAGATGCAGTCACTGGTGACGTTGGACCAATCAAACAGAGCCAGGGGTCACATGACCTGACTTAAACAAGTTGAAAAACTTATTCGGGTGTTACCAGTTAATGGTTAATTATACGGAATATATACTGTACTGTGCAATTTAATAATAAAAGTTCCAATCAATCAATCAAAAGTGTGAAGGAAAAAAGACCCTTTTTTATTTCAACCGTACATCCCGTCAAAAGCCTAAAGACTGACTGCACAGTTCCTGTCTTCACAATAAAAGTGCTGCTCCATCGCGCCTGCGCTTTCAAAATAAGAGTCTCCGAAAGCCAGCGCAAACAAGCTAGCAAGCTACGGAGTTTGCCGCCAATGTATTTCTTGTAAAGTGTATAAAAACGAATATGGAAGCTGGACAAACAAGATGCCAAAAACCAACCACTTTCATGTGGTATTAGACAGAAAGGAGGAACTTTTTTTCTCCTCCATTTGAAAACGTGGACGTTATCAGCACTACTGTCTGATTACAATCAATGCAAGTCATCAGAATCAGGTAATACACCAACTTATATTCTTGTTTTCATGAAAGAAAGGAATCTATATGTGTTAAACATGCATATATATTCATTAAAACACCTTTAACATGTAAACAAAAACGGCAAAATGAATAAATATAAATTATATACTGTATATATCAATGTATGTATATATATATATATATATATATATGTGTATATATATGTGTGTGTGTGTGTGTATATATATATATATATATATATATATATATATATATATGTGTATATATATATGTGTGTGTGTGTGTATATATATATATATATATATATATATATATATATATATATATATATATATATATATATATATATGATATGTGTGTGTATGTTACTCATCAGTTACTCAGTACTTGAGTAGTTTTTTCACAACATACTTTTTACTTTTACTCAAGTAAATATTTGGGTGACTACTCCTTACTTTTACTTGAGTAATAAATCTCTAAAGTAACAGTACTCTTACTTGAGTACAATGGCTACTCTACCCACCTCTGCAAATGGGTCAACTCCAGGCAGTACTTGATATTTAAAACATAAGGGCTGAACACATAACTCATGTAATTAATCACAAATAATGTGTGAAAACATATTAGTCACACAATTAATTTTGTCTGTATATGCATGCTCCTTTACCTTAACCACAAATAGTTACCTGAAAGGTGTGTTGTTGTAAGCTCATTGATCAGGTCAATGCATATGTCAGTGCAAAAATGAGTGAGGTGTGCTCGCTGGCTAGTTTCACTTGAAATACACACAGACGATACTTCAGATAATACTGGTACCAAGTTTTGAGCAAATAAATGACATGCATTCAAGTACAACTTTTTTTTAATTCCCCTTTGTCCAAGTATTGGGGTATTTTTCTTTATACATTTTTTAAAATATTTATATATATATATTAGAGATGGGCGGATAGGCAATTATTTCATCCGCAACCGCATCACAAAAGTCGTCAACCATCCGCCATCCACCCGATCTAACATTTAATCAAAACCGCACCCGCCCGCCATCCGCCACCCGCCCGTTGTTATATATCTAATATAGATGATGCAAGGCATTAGTGAGGTTATAAAGCTTTTGCCTGTTAAAGAAAGGAGACTGATCCAATGTAGCAGAGACATTCAATGCGTGCCACGCTGTCACGGCCCAGACGCACACCAGTGCGCAATCATCTGGGAGCCGCGCTGAGCGCACCTCCAAGCGCGTGGAGGTGCGATGTCCCTCGCACCCCCGGCGGCTCCACCCGGGCTCGCGCCCGGCGACGGCCGGGTATGGGCCCGACGCGCCAGCGCCATCCATTTTCAGGGCTAGTTGATTCGACAGGTGGGTTGTTACTAGAGATGCGCGGTTTGCGGGCACAACCGCGGAGTCCGCGGATTATCTGCGGATCGGGCGGATGAGATTAGATTTTATCCGCGGGTCGGGTCGGGCGGTTATAAATAAATAAATGATAAATGGGTTGTACTTGGTTGAAATAAAAAAAAATTAGATTTTAAATAGATTCAGGCGGGTGGCAGTTAAACCAATTCGGAAATATATATACATAGTTAAATGTTGTTACCCACATACGAAAAACGAGCAGGCACCTGCAGCATATGCCACAACAGAAGAAAAAAAAAAAAAGAGATGGACACTTTTACGGAGCGGAGAAGGCCCCCGACGCCTCGCCGGGGTCCGGGACCGAGGCCCCTTCCCCCGAGAGGGCCCCACCGGGAGCCGTAGCTGAGGCGATCCGCGAGAAGGGCCCGACGCACGTCCAGGGTCACCACCGCGCCCACCGCACCGACACCCCGCCTCGTCCGCCTTCGCCGAGGCCGGCGTCACGCGCAGCAGGTAAGCAGCTTACCTGCCCGCCACCCCCGTGGCCGGGGGCTCGTAACAGGGTTCACTCCGCGCGCTCCGCCCGCGCAGCTTACCTGCCCGCCACCCCTGTTGCCGGGGCGCGTAAAAGGGGTCACTCCGCGCGCAGTGCGCTCACGAAAGGGGTGGGGCTCACCCTGGTTGATATAGACAGCAGCTAGGACGGTGGCCATGGACGTCGGAACCCGCTAAGGAGTGTGTAACAACCCACCTGCCGAATCAACTAGCCCTGAAAATGGATGGCGCTGGAGCGTTGGGCCCATACCCGGCCGTCGCCGGCAGCGAGACGCGCTTGGAGGTGCGCTCAGCGCGGCTCCCATATGATTGCGCACTGGTGTGCGTCTGGGTCGTGACAGCGTGGCACGCAAATGTCTGTGCTGCATTGGATCAGTCTCCTTTCTTTAACAGGCAAAAGCTTTATAACCTCACTAATGCCTTGCATCGTCTATATTAGATATATAACAACGGGCGGGTGTGGGCGGATGGCGGGCGGATGCGGTTCTGATCAAATGTTACATCGGGTGGATGGCGGATGGTTGACGACTTTCTGATGCGGTTGCGGATGAAATAATTGCCTATCCGCGCATCTCTAGTTGTTACACACTCCTTAGCGGGTTCCGACTTCCATGGCCACCGTCCTGCTGTCTATATCAACCAACACCTTTTCTGGGGTCTGATGAGCGTCGGCATCGGGCGCCTTAACCCGGCGTTCGGTTCATCCCGCAGCGCCAGTTCTGCTTACCAAAAGTGGCCCACTCGGCTCACCAGGGTGAGCCCCACCCCTTTCGTGAGCGCACTGCGCGCGGAGTGACCCCTGTTACGCGCCCCCGGCAACGGGGGTGGCGGGCAGGTAAGCTGCGCGGGCGGAGCGCGCGGAGTGACCCCTGTTACGAGCCCCCGGCCACGGGGGTGGCGGGCAGGTAAGCTGCTTACCTGCTGCGCGTGACGCCGGCCGTGGCGAAGGCGGACGAGGCGGGGTGTCGGTGCGGTGGTGACCCTGGACGTGCGTTGGGCCCTTCTCGCGGATCACCTCAGCTACGGCTCCCGGTGGGGCCCTCTCGGGGGAAGGGGCCTCGGTCCCGGACCCCGGCGAGGCGTCCCTTCTCCGCTCCGTAAAAGTGTCCATCTCTTTTTTTTTTCTTCTTCTGTTGTGGCATATGCTGCAGGTGCCTGCTCGTTTTTCGTATGTGGGTAACAACATTTAACTATGTATATATATTTCCCAATTGGTTTAACTGCCACCCGCCTGAATCTATTTAAAATCTAATTTTTTTTCATTTCAACCGCCCGACCCGACCCGCGGATAAAATCTAATTTTTTTTTTATTTCAACCGCCCGACCCGACCCGCGGATAAAATCTAATTTTTTTTTTTATTTCAACCGCCCGACCCGACCCGCGGATAAAATCTAATTTTTTTTTATTTCAACCGCCCGACCCGCGGATAATCCGCGGACTCCGCGGTTGTGTCCGCAAACCGCGCATCTCTAATATATATATACACACACACATACACACACACACAGCACAGGCCAAAAGTTTGGACACACCTTCTCATTCAATGGGTTTTCTTTATCGTCATGACTATTTACATTGTAGATTGTCACATCAAAACTATGAATGAACACATGTGGAGTTATGTACTTAACAAAAAAAGGGGAAATAACTGAAAACATGTTTTATATTCTAGTTTCTTCAAAATAGCCACCCTCTGCTCTGATTACAACTTTGCACACTCTTGGCATTCTCTCCATGAGCTTCAAGAGGTAGTCACCTCAAATGGTTTTCACTTCACAGGTGTGCTTGAAGCTCATGGAGAGAATGCCAAGAGTGTGCAGCAAAGCAGTAATCAGAGCAAAGGGTGGCTATTTTGAAGAAACTAGAATATAAAACATGTTTTCAGTTATTTCACCTTTTTTTGTTAAGTCCATAACTCCACATGTGTTCATTCATAGTTTTGATGTGACAATCTACAATGTAAATAGTCATGAAAATAAAGAAAACACATTGAAAGAGAAGGTGTGTCCAAACTTTTGGCCTGTACTGTATATATATTAGAGATGTCCGATAATATCGGACTGCCGATATTATCGGCCGATAAATGCTTTAAAATGTAATATCGGAAATTATCGGTATCGGTTTCAAAAAGTAAAATTTAAGACTTTTTAAAACGCCGCTGTACGGAGGGAGCGGTACACGGACGTAGGGAGAAGTACAGAGCGCCAATAAACCTTACAGGCACTGTCTTTGCGTGCCGGCCCAGTCACTTAATATCTACGGCTTTTTACACACACAAGTGGATGCAACGCATACTTGGTCAACAACCATACATGTCACACTGAGGGTAGCCGTATAAACAACTTTAACACTGTTACAAATATGCGCCACACTGTGAACCCACACCAAACAAGAATGACAAACACATTTCGGGAGAACATCCGCACCGTAACACAACATAAACACAACAGAACAAATACCCAGAACCCCTTGCAGCACTAACTCTTACGGGACGCTACAATATACACCCCCAACCCCGCCCACCTCAACCTCCTCATGCTCTCTCAGGGAGAGCATGTCCCAAATTCCAAGCTGCTCTTTTTGAGGCATGTTAAAAAAAATTATGCACTTTGTGACTTCAATAATAAATATGGCAGTGCCATGTTGGCATTTTTTTTCCCATAACTTGAGTTGATTTATTTTGGAAAACCTTGTTGCATTGTTTAATGCATCCAGCGGGGCATCACAACAAAATTAGGCATAATAATGTGTTCATTCCACCACTGTATATATCGGTATCGCTTGATATCGGAATCGGTAATTAAGAGTTGGACAATATCGGAATATGGGATATCGGCAAAAAAGCCATTATCGGACATCTCTAATATAAAAAGAATATAAATATTTTTAATTATGAAACATGTTTAATAAAACATTTATTTAAATTACCTTAAAAAAAACTTAAATTATTCCAATTAATTTCCCATTTTATTTATATATATATATATATATATATATATATATATATATATATACGGTCAGTGATCATGCACACGGCAGTGCAAAACGTGGGTGGGGAGAATCCTATTGGTTGTTTCAAAATACACGCCCACTGGATTTTAGATAAAACCAGGGTCGTTTTCATGTATTGCAGCGATACATTTTCTTATCATTGAAGCACAACAAGTTTAAAATAGTATCTATAAGCAAAAAAAATGCTTCATCAACAACATATACTGACTGGATTTATATACCTTTTTTTAAGTTAATTTCAATGATGCAATTCATTTAATGTAATATACATATATATTTCTACATGCATATGAATATTTTTAATTATGAAACATGTTTAATAAAACATTTATTTAAATTACCTTTAAAAAAAACTTAAATTATTCCAATTAATTTCCCCTTATATATATATATATATATATATATATATATATATATATATATATATATATATATACATTTATTTAAATTACCTTAAAAAAAACTTAAATTATTCCAATTAATTTCCCATTATATATATATATATATATATATATATATATATATATATATATATATATATATATATATATATATATATGTATGTATGTGTGGGGAAAAAAAATCACAAGACTATTTCATCTCTACAGGCCTGTTTCATGAGGGGGGGTACCCTCAATCGTCAGGAGATTTTAATGGGAGCATTCGCATACCATGGTTTATATAGGGCACAGAGTGGGTGGGTACAGGCTGGCCTAGGGGCGTGGTGATTGGCTCATGTGTTACCTAGGAGGTGTTTCCGTCTATGGCGGCATGCTGTTACAATTTCGCTGCGCTTGTTGAGGGATGACAGGTCTGGACGGTAAATAATAAACAGTTTCTCTTTCAAGCATAGGTTGCATCTTTTATTACCACTATTGTAAGGTGTGCTGGATGCAAGAATTTGCCATGTTATTGAATATTCAACATTATTGTCTTTGAGGTCCCAGATGTGTTTGCTGAGTTCTGTGGTATTCCGCAGGTTTTGGTTCCTGAAAGAAGCCTTGTGATTGTTCCATCTGGTTTTGAACTCTCCCTCAGTTAATCCTACATATGTGTCGGATGTGTTAATGTCCTTGCGTGTTACCTTAGATTGGTAGACAACTGATGTTTGTAAGCACCCCCCGTTGAGAGGGCAATCAGGTTTCTTTCGAGAGTTGCAACCTTTGTTGGTTTTGGAGTCGCTCTGTCCGGGGGCCGACGGCTCATTTGCAATTGTTTTGTTGTGGTTTGAGATGATTTGTCGTATATTGTTCATACAGCTGTATCTCAATTTAATGTTGTTCTTGTTGAATACTTTTCTTAGGGTGTTGTCTTTGGGAAAGTGTTTGTCAATCAGATTGAGGAATTTGTGTCCAATGTTAGTTGAGACGTTTTTGCTGTATGGGGGGTTGTACCAGATGATGTCGTTTCGTTTTCTGTTCTTTTTTTATTTACCGTCCAGACCTGTCATCCCTCA
Organism: Nerophis lumbriciformis; assembly: GCF_033978685.3. Lineage (NCBI taxonomy): Eukaryota > Metazoa > Chordata > Actinopteri > Syngnathiformes > Syngnathidae > Nerophis > Nerophis lumbriciformis. The sequence continues at coordinate 4,127,052 of NC_084561.2, forward strand.
ACAAGCGCAGCGAAATTGTAACAGCATGCCGCCATAGACGGAAACACCTCCTAGGTAGCACATGAGCCAATCACCACGCCCCTAGGCCAGCCTGTACCCACCCACTCTGTGCCCTATATAAACCATGGTATGCGAATGCTCCCATTAAAATCTCCTGATGATTGAGGGTACCCCCCCCTCATGAAACAGGCCTGTAGAGATGAAGTAGTCTTGTGATTTTTTTTCCCACACATACATATATTGCGCTCTACTACGGTATCGAGCACTATTTTTTGGATAACCTTATTAAGACATATATATATATATATATATATATATATATATATATATATATATATATATATATAATGGGAAATTAATTGGAATAATTTAAGTTTTTTTTAAGGTAATTTAAATAAATGTTTTATTAAACATGTTTCATAATTAAAAATATTTATATGCATGTAGAAATATATATGTATATTACATTAAATGAATTGCATCATTGAAATTAACTTAAAAAAAGGTATATTAATCCAGTCAGTATATGTTGTTGATGAAGCATTTTTTTTGCTTATAGATACTATTTTAAACTTGTTGTGCTTCAATGATAAGAAAATGTATTGCTGCAATACATGAAAACGACCCTGGTTTTATCTAAAATCCAGTGGGCGTGTATTTTGAAACAACCAATAGGATTCTCCCCACCCACGTTTTGCACTGGCGTGTGCATGATCACTGACCGTATAACAACACACCAACTGTCTGCAGTTAAGGTAAAGGAGCATGTGAGGCAGATGCAATTATAGTCTTTATACATGATTCATGCAATATTTTTTGTAATCACAAGTTACATTTGATAGCCCTAAATTTTTGCATGTATTTTTAGTTTCTAAATAAAATTATTGAAATTATGGAATCATCTTTCTTTTTCAGTCAGAATGCCTTTCTTTGGTTAGAGATGTACCTGCCTTAAAATAGTACACGTCAATGACAACACGTTTACAACCATTGCCTAAGGCTTAGGACACAATACTAGAGCATCGTGTGTTGCATCAATAACGCTGCAAATATGTGGGCTGTTGTACTACAATTATCAGGTTATGTTAAAGAGTATTGTTTATATGTTGTGATTTAAAATGTTACATTTGTTGTTTCTAGAACGGTTGAGCCAGAAGGATGCCGTCATCGTCCAGGCACTTTCTGAGAAGCTGCAGCTTTTTGCAGACATGGCGGACACTGTCGCGGGTCTGGAGGACGCGGCTTCTCGCTCCAAACTGCTGTTACGGGGTGATGCCTCGGATCTCCAGCAGGGGGAGACATTGCTGAAAGGAGCCATCACCGAGGGTAGGACGGACTAAAAGACTCCAGACATGGCATTGTGCCCTGCAAAAAGTTCAAAAACAAGAATAAAAAATACAAAAATGAGGGGTATTTTATTTGAACTAAGCAAAATTATTTGCCAATAGAACAAAAAAATGTGGCTTGTCAAGACTTTCCAAAACAAGTAAAATTAAAGCTGCAAGCAGCGATGGACGGGACCGACTTTGACGGCACATAAAATCCAAACCGGAGCAGTAATTAGAACTCTTTTGTCAACTTTTAATCAGAAGGGTTCAATCTCTCTTCTGTGCTAGTTTGAAGCCGACACGACAAACGCGCTCAGAGGAGATAATGTTTAAAAAAAAAAAGGTGACTGTTTTTGACCCAACTTTTATTTTGAAGGGAGAATTGCAAACTTCCTGTTGATTTTTGCTGGGGGTTGTCAATATACATAGAGGTTTTTGTTTCATGTCTCTACGACATTCCTACTGGAAGTTACAGGCAGTTTTGTCTGTGTTTTCTTCCTAGGAGCAGTTTTGTCTGTTTGATTCCTAGGGGGCGCTACAGCGCAATTTTGAGTTTTGGGGTTTGCTTTTTTATTAGATCGCAATTTTCGCCAGTCTTGATGTGTGTGTCCAGTTTGATGAGTTTTGAAGCATGTAAAGGGGGTCAAATTACAGCTCAAAGAGTCAAAAGTGACTGTTTTTACAAAACTTTTGTTTTGAAGGGAGAATTGCCAACTTCCTGTTGATTTTTGCTGAAGGGTGTCAGTGTAGGAAATGTAGGTCTAAGTGAGACCTACATAGAGGTTTTTGTTTCATGTCTCTACGACATTCCTACAGGAAGTTACAAGCAGTTTTGTCTGTGTTTTTTCCTAGGTGACGCTAGAGCGCAATTTTGACTTTGACGGCACATAAAATCCAAACCGGAGCAGTAATTAGAACTCTTTTGTCAACTTTTAATCAGAAGGGTTCAATCTCTCTTCTGTGCTAGTTTGAAGCCGACACGACAAACGCGCTCAGAGGAGATAATGTTTAAAAAAAAAGGTGACTGTTTTTGACCCAACTTTTATTTTGAAGGGAGAATTGCAAACTTCCTGTTGATTTTTGCTGGGGGTTGTCAATATACATAGAGGTTTTTGTTTCATGTCTCTACGACATTCCTACTGGAAGTTACAGGCAGTTTTGTCTGTGTTTTCTTCCTAGGAGCAGTTTTGTCTGTTTGATTCCTAGGGGGCGCTACAGCGCAATTTTGAGTTTTGGGGTTTGCTTTTTTATTAGATCGCAATTTTCGCCAGTCTTGATGTGTGTGTCCAGTTTGATGAGTTTTGAAGCATGTAAAGGGGGTCAAATTACAGCTCAAAGAGTCAAAAGTGACTGTTTTTACAAAACTTTTGTTTTGAAGGGAGAATTGCCAACTTCCTGTTGATTTTTGCTGAAGGGTGTCAGTGTAGGAAATGTAGGTCTAAGTGAGACCTACATAGAGGTTTTTGTTTCATGTTGCTACGACATTCCTACAGGAAGTTACAAGCAGTTTTGTCTGTGTTTTCTTCCTAGGGGGCGCTAGAGCGCAATTTTGAGTTTGACGGCACATAAAATCCAAACCGGAGTAGTAATTAAAACTCTTTCGTCAAGTTATAATCAGAAGGGTTCAATCTCTCTTCTGTGCCGGTTTGAAGCCGACACGACAAACTTCCTCAGAGGAGATAATTTTTGAAAAAAGGTGACCGGTTTTTACAAAACTTTTGTTTTGAAGGGGGAATTGCAAACTTCCTGTAGATTCTTGCTGGGGGTTGTCAGTTTATGAAATGTAGGTCTAAGTGAGACCTACATAAAGGTTTTTGTTTCATGTCTCTACGACATTCCTACTGGAAGTTACAGGCAGTTTTGTCTGTGTTTTCTTCCTAGGAGCAGTTTTGTCTGTTTGATTCCTAGGGGGCGCTACAGCGCAATTTTGAGTTTTGGGGTTTGCTTTTTTATTAGATCGCAATTTTCGCCAGTCTTGATGTGTGTGTCCAGTTTGATGAGTTTTGAAGTATGTAAAGGGGGTCAAATTACAGCTCAAAGAGTCAAAAGTGACTGTTTTTACTAAACATTTGTTTTGAAATTGAATTGAAATTGAAATTGAATTGCCAACTTCCTGTTGATTTTTGTGTGTGAAATCTATGTCGAAGTCAGACCTACATAGAGGTTTTTGTTTCATGTCTCTACGACATTCCTACAGGAAGTTACAAGCAGTTTTGTCTGTGTTTTTTCCTAGGTGGCGCTAGAGCGCAATTTTGACTTTGACGGCACATAAAATCCAAACCGGAGCAGTAATTAAAACTCTTTCGTCAAGTTTTAATCAGAAGGGTTCAATCTCTCTTCTGTGCCGGTTTGAAGCCGACACGACAAACTTCCTCAGAGGAGATCATTTTTGAAAAAAGGTGACCGGTTTTTACAAAACTTTTGTTTTGAAGGGGGAATTGCAAACTTCCTGTAGATTTTTGCTGGGGGTTGTCAGTTTATGAAATGTAGGTCTAAGTGAGACCTACATAAAGGTTTTTGTTTCATGTCTCTACGACATTCCTACTGGAAGTTACAGGCAGTTTTGTCTGTGTTTTCTTCCTAGGAGCAGTTTTGTCTGTGTTTGATTCCTAAGGGGCGCTAGAGTGCAATTTTGAGTTTTGGGGTTGGGTTTTTTATTAGATCGCAATTTTTGCTAGTCCTGATGTGTGTGTTCAGTTTGGTGAGTTTTGAAGCATGTTAAGGGGGTCAAATTGTAGCTCAAAGAGGCAAAAGTGACTGTTTTTACAAAACTTTTGTTTTGAAGGGAGAATTGCCAACTTCCTGTTGATTTTTGCTGAAGGGTGTCAGTGTAGGAAATGTAGGTCTAAGTGAGACCTACATAGAGGTTTTTGTTTCATGTTGCTACGACATTCCTACAGGAAGTTACAAGCAGTTTTGTCTGTGTTTTCTTCCTAGGGGGCGCTAGAGCGCAATTTTGAGTTTGACGGCACATAAAATCCAAACCGGAGCAGTAATTAAAACTCTTTCGTCAAGTTATAATCAGAAGGGTTCAATCTCTCTTCTGTGCCGGTTTGAAGCCGACACGACAAACTTCCTCAGAGGAGATAATTTTTGAAAAAAGGTGACCGGTTTTTACAAAACTTTTGTTTTGAAGGGGGAATTGCAAACTTCCTGTAGATTTTTGCTTGGGGTTGTCAGTTTATGAAATGTAGGTCTAAGTGAGACCTACATAAAGGTTTTTGTTTCATGTCTCTACGACATTCCTACTGGAAGTTACAGGCAGTTTTGTCTGTGTTTTCTTCCTAGGAGCAGTTTTGTCTGTTTGATTCCTAGGGGGCGCTACAGCGCAATTTTGAGTTTTGGGGTTTGCTTTTTTATTAGATCGCAATTTTCGCCAGTCTTGATGTGTGTGTCCAGTTTGATGAGTTTTGAAGTATGTAAAGGGGGTCAAATTACAGCTCAAAGAGTCAAAAGTGACTGTTTTTACTAAACATTTGTTTTGAAATTGAATTGAAATTGAAATTGAATTGCCAACTTCCTGTTGATTTTTGTGTGTGAAATCTATGTCGAAGTCAGACCTACTTAGAGGTTTTTGTTTCATGTCTCTACGACATTCCTACAGGAAGTTACAAGCAGTTTTGTCTGTGTTTTTTCCTAGGTGGCGCTAGAGCGCAATTTTGACTTTGACGGCACATAAAATCCAAACCGGAGCAGTAATTAAAACTCTTTCGTCAAGTTTTAATCAGAAGGGTTCAATCTCTCTTCTGTGCCGGTTTGAAGCCGACACGACAAACTTCCTCAGAGGAGATAATTTTTGAAAAAAGGTGACCGGTTTTTACAAAACTTTTGTTTTGAAGGGGGAATTGCAAACTTCCTGTAGATTCTTGCTGGGGGTTGTCAGTTTATGAAATGTAGGTCTAAGTGAGACCTACATAAAGGTTTTTGTTTCATGTCTCTACGACATTCCTACTGGAAGTTACAGGCAGTTTTGTCTGTGTTTTCTTCCTAGGAGCAGTTTTGTCTGTGTTTGATTCCTAAGGGGCGCTAGAGTGCAATTTTGAGTTTTGGGGTTGGGTTTTTTATTAGATCGCAATTTTTGCTAGTCCTGATGTGTGTGTTCAGTTTGGTGAGTTTTGAAGCATGTTAAGGGGGTCAAATTGTAGCTCAAAGAGGCAAAAGTGACTGTTTTTACAAAACTTTTGTTTTGAAGGGAGAATTGCCAACTTCCTGTTGATTTTTGCTGAAGGTTGTCAGTGTAGGAAATGTAGGTCTAAGTGAGACCTACATAGAGGTTTTTGTTTCATGTTGCTACGACATTTCTACTGGAAGTTATAGGCAGTTTTGTCTGTGTTTTCTTCCTAGGGGGCGCTAGAGCGCAATTTTGAGTTTTGGGGTTTGGTTTTTTTATTAGACGGCAATTTTCGCTAGTCCTGATGTGTGCGTCAAATATGGTGAGTTTTGAAGCATGTTAAGGGGGTCAAATTACAGCTCAAAGAGGCGGCGGAATAATAATAATAAAACCTTACAAATACAATAGGGTCCTCTGTCCCAAAGGGACATTGCGGTCCCTAATTAGCTAACCTCAATGAACCCAAAAATACCTTAAAATAAGTATATTCTCACTAATAACAACTGTACTACTAGTACGTATTTTCTATTGTTTCATTGACAAAAAACAGCAAACTCCATTTGGTTGTCATCTGTTTTAATATGAGACACAATTGTGTCAAAGTCGTGATTTTTGTTTTCATGCTTGAAATAAGAAATGACTACTTTAAAAAAAGTAGTTTTATACTTGTGAGTAGAGATGTCCGATAATGGCTTTTTTTTCCCCGATATTGTCCAACTCTTAATTACCGATTCCGATATCAACCGATACCGATTTATACAGTTGTGGAATTAACACATTATTATGCCTAATTTTGAATTTTGTTGTAATGCCCCGCTGCATGCATTAAACAATGTAACAAGATTTTCCAAAATAAGAGAACAACCACAACTCAAGTTATGGAAAAAGGTGCCAACAGGGCTCTGCCATATTTATTATTTAAGTCACAAAGTGCATTATTTTTTTTAACATGCCTCAAAACAGCAGCTTGGAATTTGGGACATGCTCTCCCTGAGAGAGCATTAGGAGGTTGAGGTGGGGGGGGTGTATATTGTAGCATCCCGGAAGAGTTATTGCTGCAAGGGATTCTGGGTATTTGTTCTGTTGTGTTTATGTTGTGTTACGGTGCGTATGTTTTCCCGAAATGTGTTTGTCATTCTTGTTTGCTGTGGGTTCACAGTGTGGCGCATATTTGTAACAGTGTTAAAGTTGTTTATACGGCCACCCTCAGTGTGACCTGTATGGCTGTTATTTATTATTTATTAGCCTTTATTTAACCAGGTAAAATCCCATTGAGATCAAAGATCTCTTTTCCAAGGGAAACCTGGCCAAGAGGGCAGCAGCAAGGTTACATTTAAAACAGTAAACAAATACATAAAACATCACATTTACAACATTAAAACTTGCTCACATGACACATGTGCATACAGACAAGGTAGACTGCAATCCTTTCACAGAAGCTTTAAACTCATTCAACGTAACTAGGGTTTGAAGTTTAATGTTCGATTGTAGGTTATTCCAAGCCTTCGGTGCTGAAAACCTAAATGCTTTCTTGCCCAGTTCAGTTCTTACTTTGGGGACGACAAATTGCAGAACATTCATTGAACGAAGATTGTGACTTCCTTGTTTCTTTGTTAAAAGACAAGACAGATAAGATGGAGTGATACCCAGAATGGTTTTGTAGATGAAAACATACCAATGATTGTTGATCAAGTATGCCTTGCATTCACTTGTGTGTGTGTAAAAGCCGCATATATACAGGTAAAAGCCAGTAAATTAGAATATTTTGAAAAACTTGATTTATTTCAGTAATTGCATTCAAAAGGTGTAACTTGTACATTATATTTATTCATTGCACACAGACTGATGCATTCAAATGTTTATTTCATTTAATTTTGATGATTTGAAGTGGCAACAAATGAAAATCCAAAATTCCGTGTGTCACAAAATTAGAATATTACTTAAGGCTAATACAAAAAAGGGATTTTTAGAAATGTTGGCCAACTGAAAAGTATGAAAATGAAAAATATGAGCATGTACAATACTCAATACTTGGTTGGAGCTCCTTTTGCCTCAATTACTGCGTTAATGCGGCGTGGCATGGAGTCGATGAGTTTCTGGCACTGCTCAGGTGTTATGAGAGCCCAGGTTGCTCTGATAGTGGCCTTCAACTCTTCTGCGTTTTTGGGTCTGGCATTCTGCATCTTCCTTTTCACAATACCCCACAGATTTTCTATGGGGCTAAGGTCAGGGGAGTTGGCGGGCCAATTTAGAACAGAAATACCATGGTCCGTAAACCAGGCACGGGTAGATTTTGCGCTGTGTGCAGGCGCCAAGTCCTGTTGGAACTTGAAATCTCCATCTCCATAGAGCAGGTCAGCAGCAGGAAGCATGAAGTGCTCTAAAACTTGCTGGTAGACGGCTGCGTTGACCCTGGATCTCAGGAAACAGAGTGGACCGACACCAGCAGATGACATGGCACCCCAAACCATCACTGATGGTGGAAACTTTACACTAGACTTCAGGCAACGTGGATCCTGTGCCTCTCCTGTCTTCCTCCAGACTCTGGGACCTCGATTTCCAAAGGAAATGCAAAATTTGCTTTCGTCAGAAAACATGACTTTGGACCACTCAGCAGCAGTCCAGCTCTTTTTTTCCTTAGCCCAGGTGAGATGCTTTGCGTGCTGTTTCTTGGTCAACAGTGGCTTGACACGAGGTATGCGGCAGTTGAAACCCATGTCTTTCAAGCGTCTCTTGGTGGTGGATCTTGAAGCACTGACTCCAGCAGCTGTCCACTCCTTCTGAATCTCCCCCACATTTTTGAATGGGTTTTTTTTCACAATCTTGACCAGGGCGCGGTGATCCCTATCGCTTGTACACTTTTTCTGACCACAGTTTTTCCTTCCCTTTGCCTCTCTATTAATGTGTTTGGACACAGAGCTCTGAGAACAGCCAGCCTCTTCAGCAATAACCTTTTGTGTCTTTCCCTCCTTGTGCAATGTGTCGATGGTTGCCTTTTGGACAGCTGTCAAATCTGAAGTCTTCCCCATGTTTGTGTAGGCTTCAGAACTGGACTGAGAGACCATTTAAAGCCCTTTGCAGGTGTTTTGAGTTAATCAGCTGATTAGTTTGTGGCACCAGGTGTCTTCAAAATTTAACCCTTACACAATATTCTAATTTTGTGACACACGGAATTTTGGATTTTCATTTGTTGCCACTTCAAATCATCAAAATTAAATGAAATAAACATTTGAATGCATCAGTCTGTGTGCAATGAATAAATATAATGTACAAGTTACACCTTTTGAATGCAATTACTGAAATAAATCAAGTTTTTCAAAATATTCTAATTTACTGGCTTTTACCTGTATAATGTGATTGGGCCGGCACGCTGTTTGTATGGAGGAAAAGTGCCCGTGACGACAGGTTGTAGGGGACGCTAAAGGCAATGCCTTTAAGGCACGCCCCCAATATTGTTGTCCGGGTGGAAATCGGGAGAAATCTGGGAGAACGGTTGCCCCGGGAGATTTTCGGGAGGGGCACTGATATTCGAGAGTCTCCCGGGAAAATCGGGATGTTGAAACCGGTACCGATAATTTCCGATATTACATTTTAAAGCATTTATCGGCCTCTCTAGAAATGATTACTTTAAAAAAAAAGTAGTTTTATACTTGTGAGTGTTGATGACACAGCTTTGCAACACTTGATATTCTAGTTTCAAGCATGTTTTACTCAATATAGGTCATCAAATCTCAGCAACAAGCTGTAATATCTTACTGAGATCATTTAGGACCAAAACCCTTAAAACAAGTAAAACACTCTGACATAAAATCTGCTTAGTGAGAAGAATGATC
>NC_084561.2:4141323-4213823 GCF_033978685.3 Nerophis lumbriciformis
AGCCAGCATGTGTGATGGTATGGGGGTGTATTAGTGCCCAAGACATGGGTAACTTACACATCTGTGAAGGCGCCATTAATGCTGAAAGGTACATACAGGTTTTGGAGCAACATATGTTGCCATTCAAGCAACGTTATCGTAGACGCCCCTGCTTATTTCAGCGAGACAATGCCAAGCCACGTGTTACATCAACGTGGCTTCATAGTAAAAGAGTGCGGGTACTAGGCTGGCCTGCCTGTAGTCCAGACCTGTCTCCCATTGAAAATGTGTGGCGCATTATGAAGCCTAAAATATCACAACGGAGACCCCCGGACTGTTGAACAACTTAAGCTGTACATCAAGCAAGAATGGGAAATAATTCCACTTCAAAAATGCGTCTCCTCAGTTCCCAAACCTTTACTGAGTGTTGTGAAAAGGAAAGGCCATGTAACACAGTGATAAAAATGCAATGTGTTGCTGCCATTAAATTCTAAGTTAATGATTATTTGCAACAACAAAAAAAAGAAGTTTCTCAGTTCGAACATTACGTATCTTGTCTTGGCAGTCTATTCAATTAAATGTGGTCTCAAAAAAAAAGTGAGAATCCATGCAGATCCGTAAAAATCTCTATTTAATAACAAAAAAATCACTGGAGAAAATAAATCAATTGTAACAAAAGATCAGCGCCAGGAAAACCGGTCTATTCTACCACAGGCAACGGACAAACTGGCACCAGCTGAGTGGAGATCCAGGGTTTAAGTCTGGTGGTTGATTAGCAACAGGTGGGCTCGGATGACTGGCAGCACACCTGGAACTAATGACAGGGTAGGAGACTTACAGACACAAGAGGGGAGGCAAGTAGAAAAACAAGAGGAAAATTAAAGCTGCAAGCAGCGTTGGTCGGGCCCGCGTATTTGGCAGGTGCTAGTCCTAAGTGTCCCAATACTTTTGTCCAGTTTTAGTCCTAAGTGTCCCAATACTTTTGTCAAGTTGTAGTCCTAAGTGTCGCAATACTTTCATCCAGTGTAGGTGTCCCAATACTTTTGTCCAGTGGTATTCCTAAGTGTCCCAATACTTTTGTGCAGTGTAAGTGTCCCAATACTTTTGTCCAGTTTTGGTCATAAGTGTCCCAATACTTTTGTCCAGTGGTATTCCTAAGTGTCCCAATACTTTTGTGCAGTGTAAGTGTCCCAATACTTTTGTCCAGTTTTGGTCATAAGTGTCCCAATACTTTTGTCCAGTGGTAGTCATAAGTGTCCCAATACTTTTGTCAAGTTGTAGTCCCAAGTGTCCCAATATTTTTGTCCAGTTTTCGTGCTGTGTGTCCCAATACTTTTGTCCAGTGGTAGTCATAAGTGTCCCAATACTTTTGTCTACTTTTAGTCCGAATTGTCCCAAGACTTTTGTCTAGTGTACCTACCTTGTCTGCATTGTGTGGGCACGCTGGTGCTGCCTGCTTTTAAGCAGCCATCTTGAAAAAACAGCAGCATCAGCGCAGAGGTTCTTTGAAGGGTCATAAAATCAAAACCGGAGCAGGTATCAAAACTCTTTCGCCAAATTTTAATCAGAAGGGTTCAATCTCTCTCCTGTGTTAGTTTGAAGACGAAACAACAAACGCGCTCAGAGATAATGTTTGAAGAAAGGTGACCGGTTTTTACAAAACTTTGAAGGGGGAATAGCAAACTTCCTGTTGATTTTTGCTGGGGGTTGTAAATTTATGAAATGTAGGTCTAAGACTTACTGCCGCATTGCCGGCAGTAAGTCGGACACGTTTCCAGTGAGGGTTGGACTCCGCCAAGGCTGCCCTTTGTCACCCATTCTGTTCATAACTTTTATGGACAGAATTTCTAGGCGCAGTCAAGGCGTTGAGGGGATCTGGTTTGGTGGCTGCAGGATTAGGTCTTTGCTTTTTGCAGATGATGTGGTCCTGATGGCTTCATCTGGCCAGGATCTCCAGCTCTCGCTGGATCGGTTCGCAGCCGAGTGTGAAGCGACTGGGATGAGAATCAGCACCTCCAAGTCCGAGTCCATGGTTCTCGCCCGGAAAAGGGTGGAATGCCATCTCCGGGTTGGGGAGGAGACCCTGCCCCAAGTGGAGGAGTTCAAGTACCTCGGAGTCTTGTTCACGAGTGAGGGAAGAGTGGATCGTGAGATCGACAGGCGGATCGGTGCGGCGTCTTCAGTAATGCGGACGCTGTATTGATCCGTTGTGGTGAAGAAGGAGCTGAGCCGGAAGGCAAAGCTCTCAATTTACCGGTCGATCTACGTTCCCATCCTCACCTATGGTCATGAGCTTTGGGTTATGACCGAAAGGACAAGATCACGGGTACAAGCGGCCGAAATGAGTTTCCTCCGCCGGGTGGCGGGGCTCTCCCTTAGAGATAGGGTGAGAAGCTCTGTCATCCGGGGGGAGCTCAAAGTAAAGCCGCTGCTCCTCCACATGGAGAGGAGCCAGATGAGGTGGTTCGGGCATCTGGTCAGGATGCCACCCGATCGCCTCCCTCGGGAGGTGTTTAGGGCACGTCCGACCGGTAGGAGGCCACGGGGAAGACCCAGGACACGTTGGGAAGACTATGTCTCCCGGCTGGCCTGGGAACGCCTCGGGGTCCCCCGGGAGGAGCTGGACGAAGTGGCTGGGGAGAGGGAAGTCTGGGCTTCCCTGCTTAGGCTGCTGCCCCCGCGACCCGACCTCGGATAAGCGGAAGAAGATGGATGGATGGATAGGTCTAAGTTAGACCTACATAGAGGTTTTTGTTTCATGTCTCTCCGGCCTTCCCAGTGGGAGTTACAGGCAGTTTTGTCATTTTTTTCTTCCGAGGAGCAGTTTTTTCTGCGTTTTATTCAAAAATTGCGCTAGAGCGCAATTTTGAGATTTGGGTTTAGGTTTTTTTATAAGATCGCAATTTTTGACAGTCCTGATGTGTGCGTTCAGTTTGGTGAGTTTTGAAGCATGTTAAGGGGGTCAAATTACAGCTCAAAGAGGCAAAAGTTACTGTTTTTAGTCTTGAAGGGGGAATTGCCAACTTCCTGTTGATTTTAGCCCGACAATGTACTATTATGAAATGTAGGTCTAAGTCAGACCTACATAGAGGTTTTTGTTTCATGTCTCTCCGACCTTCCTAGTGGGAGTTACAGGCAGTCTAGTTTTTTTTTTTTTTCCTAGGGGGCGCTAGAGCGCAATTTTGAGTTTTGTGGTTCGTTTTTTTTTTTAAAAAGGCAATTTTCGCAGGTCCTGATGTGTGGGTCAAATATGGTGAGTTTTGAAGCATGTTAAGTGGGTCAAATTACAGTTTAATGTGGCGGCGGAAGAATAAAGAATAAAGAATAAAACCTTACAAATTCAATAGGTCCTTATGTCCCATTGTATAAGGACTCCCAAAGGGAGTCCTTATACAATGGGCCATGCGGGCCCTAAAAAAAACAGGAGAACTGCCCTTATGACAAATAAGGACTTGCAAATCATTGTATTCTGTTTTTATTTGCGACTTACACAACGTGCCAACTTCACTGCTTTTGGGTTTTGTAGTTAAGTGTATGTTCACTTACCGGACACACACATCAGGTGCACGTCTAAAACAAAAAAAGATCCAGTACAAGAAAAATTAAAAGTATTTTACACCACTATTTTTATAATGCATTGCAATTGAAAACCACTGCAAAGAGAGTACACCAGTGTTTTTCAACCACTGTGCAGTGGGAGATGATCTAGTTTCACCTATTTGGGTTAAAAATATTTTTTGCAAACCAGCAATTATAGTCTGAAAATGATGTGTTGTTGTTGAGTGTCGGTGCTGTCTAGAGCTCGGCAGAGTAACCGTGTAATACTCTTTCCATATCAGTAGGTGGCAGCCGGTAGCTAATTGCTTTGTAGATGTCGGAAACAGCGGGAGGCAGCGTGCAGGTAAAAAGGTGTCTTAATGCTTACACCATACTTGCCAACCCTCCCGAATTTTCCGGGAGACTCCCGAAATTCAGCGCCTCTCCCGAAAACCTCCCGGGACAAATATTCTCCCGAAAATCTACCCGATTTTCAGCCGGAGCTGGAGGCCACGCCCCCTCCAGCTCCATGAGGACCTGAGTGAGGACAGCCTTTTTTCACGACGGGAGGACAACAGGGTGACAAGAACTAAATCATCCAGACTCGAGACAAATTGTATTATTATGTTTATTTTACCTAAAAATAAATATATTTATTAATTTTTTTTTAAATAACTAAATACATTTTTACTAAATTTTGCGAAAAACATCAAAATTAATTGTATATTTATTTGTATTTTTTCTGACTCCTTACATCCAGCCATATAATTATACATTAAAATAAACATATTTGAAATAATTAATTTTAAATTATCATAATAATTCATTTAAAATGACCATATTTAATTATTAAAATAATTGCTTGTTTATCAACAACTTTAGCATTTTATTCATTACATTTTGAAGCTCTCAGAAGCCAAGTTATGTTATATTCCTTAATATTTATTTATGCAAGTTTGAAGCATCAACTATCTAAACACAGTTTTGTTTGCATATTTTCAGGATATATATATATATATATGTATGTATGTATGTATGTATGTATGTATGTATGTATGTATGTATATATATATATATATATGTATGTATGTATGTATGTATGTATATATATATATATATATATATATATATTAAATACTTGGTGAATTCTAGCTGTCAATATACTCCTCCCCTCTTAACCACGCCCCCCCCCCCCCCCCCCCCTACCATGCCCCCCACCCCCTACCTCCCGAAATCGGAGGTCTCAAGGTTGGCAAGTATGGCTTACACCTAAAATAAACAAAAGGTGAGTGCCCCTAAGAAAAGGCATTGAAGCTTAGTGAAGGCTAGCAGAACGAAACTAAAACTGAATTGGATTCAAAGAAAACAAAAACAGAATGCTGGACGACAGCAAAGACTTACTGTGGAGGCAAAGTACATCTGAACATGACAATCAACAATGTCCCCTCAAAGTAGGATAAAAACAACTGATATATTGTTGATTGCTAAAACAAAGTAGATGCGGGAAATATCGCTCAAAGGAAGACATGAAGCTGCTACAGGAAAATACCAAAAAAAGAGAAAAAGCCACCAAAATAGGAGTGCAAGACAAGAAGTAAAACACTACACACAGGAAAACATCAAAAAAGTCCAAATAAGTCAGGGTGTGATGCATACTTGCCAACCTTGAGACCTCCGATTTTGGGGGGTGGGGGGTGGGGGTGGGGCGGGGGGCGTGGTTGGGGGCGTGGTTAAGATATATATATGTATATAAGAAATACTTGACTCTCAGTGAATTCTAGCTATATATATATATATATATATATATATATATATATATATATATATACATATACATACCGGTATATATATAAATAAAATAAATACTTGAATTTCAGTGTTCATTTACAAACTACAACTCACAAACACTTTAGAGTTAGGCTCCACCATCAGAATGTGTACTTAAACTTATAAAGATCACATGGATATTATTCAGTAAGTTGATTCACCAAAACTAACCTGTTATACAGGAGGAAAAAGCACACAGGACGTTTCAATTGTTCACAGACTGGTCGCGCTCATCAGAATGACAAGACACTTCCGGTCTGCAGGTGATAGCATTCAATTGGGAAGAAACGCCCTACTGCCCCCTACTGACCAATGTGAATACTGATAAATGTATAATGACAGCTCCAAAAACGAATTCAAATCACAAAATAAAATAAATAAATCAACACAAAAATGTGACACATTATGGGTGGGTCACATATGCATGTACAGTAGATGGCAGTATTGTCCTGTTTAAAAGTGTCACAACATTGCTGTTTACGGCAGACGAACTGCTTTACGGTACGACACTGTTGTTGTGTGTTGTCAACACGTCACTCAGGTCCGCCTGAATTTCGGGAGTTTTTCGGGAGAAAATTTGTCCCGGGAGGTTTTCGGGAGAGGCGCTGAATTTCGGGAGTCTCCCGGAAAATCCGGGAGGGTTGGCAAGTATGGTGTGATGTGACAGGTGGTGACAGTACACCTACTTTGAGACAAGAGCTATAGTGATGCATGCTTGGTTATGCTTTAAAGTCATATCCAACGACTTTTTACTGTCAACTGAGTTTTGTTTTTTAATGATTTCTGCTGGTGGTGTGCCTTCAGATTTGTTCAAAGCACAAAATGTCCTTTGGCTCAAAAAAGGTTGAAAAACACTGGAGTACACAATAGTGAATATGTGCCATTATCGTGTCGGTGAAGGCATTGGACTGTGCAGGTGTACCTAATGTGTGTCCAGCGAGTTCATGATTACTTTGGTTTCAGTGTTCCTCCATTTCTATTTGACAAAGCAGTTTTCTGTCTGCTATCTGACATTTTCCCCGGGCTGCGGTCAGGCCATCATATCGCAGCAGGACAGCCACATGGAGCTGCAGCGCGTCTCGCTGACGGAGCGAGCCTCCCTGCCCGGCCGCCACCGCGGCAACGTGCTCCTGGAGCAGGAGAAGCAGCGGACGCTGGCCCTGCAGAGAGAGGAGCTCGCCAGCTTCCACAAACTGCAGTCCCAGCATCGGCAAGAGCAGCAGCGCTGGGAGAAGGAGCGCGCCAGGCACCGCCAACAAGTGGAGGCCACAGAGGCCAGGCTGTGGCAGAGGGAGGAGGAGTGCAGGCACTTGGAGGTACAGTGGTCAGACCTACCTGGTGTATTTCTGTGACTGGCACTTCAGTTATAAAAAAAAATGGATACAGGAGCGTCTGGCAGAAGAGAGGGTGGAGCTGGAGAGGCAAAGGGAGACCTACCAACAGGACCTGGAGAGGCTGAGAGAATCCACCCGGGCTGTTGAGAAGGAGAAGGAACGCCTGGAACACCAGAAGAAGATCAAGAGGAAAACCATCGAGGTGGGAGCAGGCATATAGTAGTGCAGTAACCCCTCCTTTATCGCTGTTAATTACTGTATATTCCTGACTATAGAGCGCACAAGTATATAAGCCACACCCATTACATTTTAGAAGAACTAAATATTTTTCCATATATTAGCTGCACCGGACTGTAAACCGCAGGTATATACGTTGTGAAATGAATTATTTACACAAATATTTTGTACCGTATTTTTTGGATTATAAGTCGCAGTTTTTTTCATAGTTTGGCCTGGGGCGGGACTTATACTCTGGAGCGACTTATCAGAATCAGAATAGTTTTTATTGCCATTGTTTGAGAACGGGTTCACAAACTAGGAATTTCTCTTGGTGCAACATAAAACACATACAACTAGGGATGTCCCGATCCGATATTTGGATCGGATCGGCTGCCGATATTTGCCAAAAATTGCGTATCGGCAAGGCATGGGAAAATGCCGATCCAGATCCAGTTTAAAAAAAAAACTCCGGTCCGTGTTTTCCAACGCACCTATTTAAATAATACATTCCTTTTTTCTGCTGCGCCGTAATTTCCGTTCCGCATTTTCCAGCACACCTTCAACACATCCACAATTCTCACGCAGTTGCTTTTAGCTGATGGCATTACACGACAGGCTCTTCTCACTCTTTCCTGTGTCTCCCTCTCACAGACAGCGAGTGCACCTTCTTACACACGTCACATACTGTCACGTCATACGTCACATACTGTCACGTCATACGTCACATGCGTATACGTCCTCTCCCAGCAGAGAGCGAGGTAGCGGCATGGCTAACGTTAGCTGTGATGCTAGCGCAGCCGCTAAGGTGCGCGCCTGCTCAAGCGTCCTCTGCGCACGGCAAATCTATGCCACGCACAAAATCAAATAAAAAAATAAGCGCATAACAATTTTCGACACACGGACACGACAGAGACAACAGTTTTCGTCATCATTGTTCAAATATTGTGACGTCTGTCGAGACGCTTATCTCCATTCGGTGCCACACGTCCACACCATCAAAATGGCAAAAATGTCTGCATCAACACCGTATGAAAAAATTAGTGATTTTTTTAGTTGTGATTTCCTTCTCTGCATGAACGTTTAAAAGTAGCATATATTAATGCAGTATGAAGAAGAATGTTTTAATGTAGACATGCAAGCCTTGAAAGAACATTTTGAAAATCAAGACTACATTTCCTGCAAATGGGTGCATTTCTACCCTATATTTTAACTTTACATTTATTCTCATATCAAACTCTTTTGGCTGTCTTTTTGACACTTACATCCGGCGCCCCCCTCCACACCCTGGATTATAAATAATGTAAATAATTCAATGTGATTATCTTGTGTGATGACTGTATTATGATGATAGTATATATCTGATAGTATATATCTGTATCATGAATCAATTTAAGTGGACCCCGACTTAAACAAGTTGAAAAACTTATTGGGGTGTTACCATTTAGTGGTCAATTGTACGGAATATGTACTTCACTGTGCAACCTACTAATAAAAGTCCCAATCAATCAATCCAAACACATAGAATCATCATACTGCTGTGATTATATGCATCAAGTGTTCATTCAAGGCTAAGGCAAAATATCCAGATATATATCGTGTATCGCAATATGGCCTTAAAATATCGCAATATTAAAAAAAGGCCATATCGCCCAGCCCTAGTTCAATGATGCCATTTCTGTTTGTCATGTATACTTTTGTCTATTTTGTGTTTATCCTTGAATAAACAGGTCAGTTTCTTGTTACCAACCATTGTGTATTAGTCAAACTCCCCTAATTCAGCTGGCTAGTTGTTATCAAGAGTACTAAAACCCTTTTCAACATGATTCTGACAACTAAGTAGGCTAAATAACTTTAAACTTTAATACATGCTCGGATAGGCCAGTATCGGTATCAGTCAGTATCGGTCAGTATCAATATCTTTATCGGATCGGAAGTGCAAAAACCTGGATCGGGACATCCCTACATACAACACAGATTTGGTAATAAAAAGAGCTGTAACTGAGCTATCAGATCTTGTTATTGTTCATGTGCCTGATGGCCGAGGGGAAAAAACTGTTCAGGTGGCGGGAGGTGTGGGTCTGGATGGACTGTAGTCTCCTGCCGGGAGAATAGTTTGTGTCCAGGGTGAGAAGCTGTGTGTGTGTGTGAAATTATCAACACATTACCGTCAAATATCAAATAATATTATTTAGCTCATTCACGTAAGAGACTAGGCCAGGGGTCTGCAACCTTTACCAGTCAAAGAGCCATTTTGACCAGTTTCACAAATTATAGAAAACAATGGGAGCCGCATACATTTTTTGAAATTTTAAATGTAATAACACTGCATACGAAGTTTTTTTTTATGCTTTGTGCTATGTATAACCAGGGGTCTCAGACACGCTGCCCACACCTTTTTATGTGGAATATGAATGCTGATGCGGCACGCGAGTTTTAATTGAATGACGCTTGTCAGCGTCATGCGTGCCGTGATGGGACAGCATATAGCACCCACTACAGTCAGCGTGCCTGAACAGTCACACGTTGTATGGGGCTTCCGCTTTTCTCACGTAGGTAACAGCAAGGCATACTTGGTCAACAGCCACACAGCTCACACTGACGGTGGCGGTATAAAAAAAAACTTTAACACTCTTACTAATAATGCGCCACACTGTGAACCCACACCAAACAAGAATGACAAACAAATTTCGGGAGAACATCTGCACCGTAACACAACATAAACACAACAGGACAAATACCCAGAATCCCATGCAGCCCTAACTCTTCCGGGATACATTATACACCCCCCGCTACCAAACCGCGCCCACCTCAACCGACGCACAGAGAGGGGGGGGGGGGGGTTGATGTGTGAGGGAGCAGGGTTGGGGTGGGGGCGGGGTTTGGTGGTAGCAAAAGTGTATAATGTAGCCCGGAAGAGTCAGGGCTGCATGGGATTCTGGGTGTTTGTTCTGTTGTGTTTATGTTGTGTTAAGGTGCAGATGTTCTCCCGAAATGTGTTTGTCATTCTTGTTTGGTTTTGGTTCAAAGTGTGGCGCATTAATCTTATCGCGATCTACCGGTCGATCTCGAAGGGTGTGTCAGTCGATCACCAGCCAGGCATTAAAAAAATAGTCCTAAAAATGAGCGATCATAAATCTTCACTATGACGTCACTTTCGTCACTTGATTGACATTCACGGCACCCGAGGGTCTTCTGAGATGACGCTGGCTGCTGCCAGCTCATTAAAATTACCGACTGGAAGGCGAGAAACACTTTATTTCAACAGACTCTGGCGCCGTACCTGTCGTCAAAACTCCAAAGACCGACTGCACAGTTGCACAATAAAAGCTCTGCTTCATCCCGCCTGCGCTACCAAAATAAGAGTCTCAGAAATCTGGCGTGCACAAGCTAGCAAGCTACGGAGTTTGCCGACAATGTATTTCTTGTAAAGTGTATACAAAGGAGTACGGAAGCTGGACAAATAAGATGCCAAAAACCAACCACTTTCATGTGGTATTGGACAGAAAGGAGGACTTTTTTCTCCTCCATTCGAAAATGCGGACGTTATCATCACCACTGTCTGATTCCAATCAAAGCAAGTCATCAGAATCAGATAATACACCAATTTATATTCTTGTCTTCATGAAAGAAAGGAATCTATATGTGTTAAACATGCTTGTATTATCTTTAACCACCTTTAAGTTGTTAATATTAACTATATGTGTTAAACATGCTTGTTTTATCTTTAACCACCTTTAAGTTGTTAACAATATTAACTATTTGTGTTAAACATGCTTGTATTATTTTTAACCACCTTTAACTTGTTAACAATATTAACTATATGTGTTAAACATGCTTGCATTATCTTTAAACACCTTTAACTTAACAATATTAACTATATGTATTAAACATACTTGTATTATCATTAAACACCTTTAATGTATTAACAATATTAACTATATGTGTTAAACATGCTTGCATTATCATTAAACACCTTTAACTTGTTAACAAAAACATATATTTCATAAATAAGTAAATATAAATTATATATATGAATGAGGTAGATCCCCACGACTTGATCAATTGAAAAGTAGCTCGCCTGCAGAAAAAGTGTGAGCACCCCTGCATTAAACAATGTAACTTTACCATGAATTGATTAACATTAGTTGAAAAACGTATTCTGGTGTTACCATTTAGTGGCCGATTGTACGGAATATGTACTGTACTGTGCAATCTACTAATACAAGTTTCAATCAATCAATCAAAAACAAGGTTTTCCAAAATAAGAGAACAACTTCAACTCCAGTTATGGAAAAAAGTGCCAACATGGCACTGCCATATTTATTATTGAAGTCACAAAGTGCATTATTTTTTTAAACATGCCTCAAAACAGCAGCTTGGAATTTGGGACATGCTCTCCCTGAGATAATCCTGAGAGCCACTACAACTATGGGGAATACTATACTTTGACTTTCACAAAGTGCATTATTATTATTTTTTTTTTTAAACATGTCTCAAAACAACAGCTACAAAAACAATGAAGGCACACAGCTTCAGTCCAGAGCATACTTGCCAACCTTGAGACCTCCGAATTCGGAATTCCCAATAATGTTGTTCGGGAGAAATTCGGTAGAATGGTTGCCTCGGCAGATTTTCGGGAGGGGCACTGAAATTCGGGAGTCTCCCGGGAAATTCGGGAGGTTGAAACCGATAATTTCCGATAATACATTTGGAAGCATTTATCGGCCGATAATATCGGACATCTCTAATTAAAAGGGTAAAATAAAACACATTTTTGGGTGTAATACATACTTGCCAACCTTGAGACCTCCGATTTCGGGAGGTGGGGGCGTGGTCGGGGGTGGGGCGGGGCGTGGTTGGGGGCGTGGTTAAGAGGGGAGGAGTATATTGACAGCTAGAATTCACCAAGTCAAGTATTTTATATATATATATATATATATATATATATATATATATATATATATATATATATATATATATATATGTCAAGCCTTGATCCGGGGTGTGTGCTTTTCCAGGATGCAACGGAAAGTTGGCACGGGCGAGACGGGAATTAAGGTACATGATTTATTTATTAACTATAAATACAAAAAAAAGGATCAAACAAAAGGCGCGCACAGTGGCGGAGAATAAACTATGAACAATTAAACAAAACTTGCAAACTATGGCTTGAATAAAGAAAACTTACTTGGCATGGACAAAAAAGGAGCAGCGTGAACATGGACATGAAAAAAAATGGACAGAGCATAAATGTGGTGTGAGGTCGTCAGGACGAACAACAGAAAATGAATGAACTTAAATACTATGGACATGATTAGTGAAAGCAGTTGCGTGACTCAAAACGTGAAACAGGTGCGTGACGTGACAGGTGAAAACTAATGGTTGCTATGGTGACAAACAAGAGTGCACAATGAGTCCAAACGTGGAACAGGTGAAACTAATGGGGTAATCATGGAAACAAGACAAGGGAGTGAAAAGACAGAAACTAAAGAGTCCTATAACTAAACAAAAACATGACTTAACACAAAACATGATTACACAGACATGACACTATATATATATATATATATATATATATATATATATCTACATCCTGAAAATATGCAAACAAAACTGTGTTTAGATAATTGATACTTCAAACTTGCATAAATAAATATTAAGGAATATAACATAACTTGGCTTCTGAGAGTTTCAAAATGTAATGAATAAAATGCTAAAGTTGTTGATAAACAAGCAATTATTTTAATAATTAAATATGGTCATTTTAAATGAATTATTATGATCATTTAAAATTAATTATTTCAAATATGTTTATTTTAATGTATAATTCAATGGCTGGATGTAATAAGGAGTCACAAAAAAATACAATTACTTTTGATGATTTTAGCAAAATATAGTAAAAATGTATTTAGTTTTTTTTTTTTTTTAATTAATAAATATATTTATTTTTAGGTTAAATAAACATAATAATACAATTTATCTCTAGTCTGAATGATTTAGTTCTTGTCACCCTGCTGTCCTCCCCGTCATGAAAAAAGGCTGTCCTCACTCAGGTCCGCATGGAGCTGGAGGGGGCGTGGCTTCCAGCTACGGCTGAAAATCGGGAGACTTTCGGGAGAATATTTGTCCCCGGGAGGTTTTCGGGAGAGGCGCTGAATTTCGGGAGTCTCCCGGAAAATTAGGGAGGGTTGGCAAGTATGGTGTAATAATAGATGACAAAAAGAAATGGAAACCTCATGTAAAAAAAAAAATATACAACATAAAGTAGCAAGAAACACATCAATAATGAATATACAGTTAGGTCCATAAATATTTGGACATTGACACAATTTTCAGTATTCCAGCTCTTTACACCACCACAATGGATTTGTAATGAAACAATCAAAATGTGCTTTAAGTGCAGACTTTGAGCTTTAATTTGAGGGTATTTACATCCAAATTGGAACTGTGGACCAGCTCTATACTCTGGGCAGGGTCCTTGAGGGTGCATGGGAGTTTGCCCAACCAGTCTACATGTGCTTTGTGGACTTGGAGAAGGCATTCGACCGTGTCCCTCGGGAAGTCCTGTGGGGAGTGCTCAGAGAGTATGGGGTTTCGGACTGTCTGATTGTGGCGGTCCGCTCCCTGTATGATCAGTGTCAGAGCTTGGTTCGCATTGCCGGCAGTAAGTCGGACACGTTTCCGGTGAGGGTTGGACTCCGCCAAGGCTGCCCTTTGTCACCGATTCTGTTCATAACTTTTATGGACAGAATTTCTAGGCGCAGTCAAGGCGTTGAGGGGATCCGGTTTGGTGGCTGCAGGATTAGGTCTCTGCTTTTTGCAGATGATTTGGTCCTGATGGCTTCATCTGGCCAGGATCTTCAGCTCTCACTGGATCGGTTCGCAGCTGAGTGTGAAGCGACTGGGATGAGAATCAGCACCTCCAAGTCCGAGTCCATGGTTCTCGCCCGGAAAAGGGTGGAGTGCCATCTCCGGGTTGGGGAGGAGATCTTGCCCCAAGTGGAGGAGTTCAAGTACCTCGGAGTCTTGTTCACGAGTGAGGGAAGAGTGGATCGTGAGATCGACAGGCGGATCGGTGCGGCGTCTTCAGTAATGCGGACGCTGTATCGATCCGTTGTGGTGAAGAAGGAGCTGAGCCGGAAGGCAAAGCTCTCAATTTACCGGTCGATCTACGTTCCCATCCTCACCTATGGTCATGAGCTTTGGGTTATGACCGAAAGGACAAGATCACGGGTACAAGCGGCCGAAATGAGTTTCCTCCGCCGGGTGGCGGGGCTCTCCCTTAGAGATAGGGTGAGAAGCTCTGTCATCCGGGGGGAGCTCAAAGTAAAGCCGCTGCTCCTCCGCATCGAGAGGAGCCAGATGATGTGGTTCGGGCATCTGGTCAGGATGCCACCCGAGCGCCTCCCTAAGGAGGTGTTTAGGGCATGTCCGACCGGTAGGAGGCCACGAGGAAGACCCAGGACACGTTGGGAAGACTATGTCTCCCGGCTGGCCTGGGAACGCCTCGGGATCCCCCGGGAGGAGCTGGACGAAGTGGCTGGGGAGAGGGAAGTCTGGGCTTCCCTGCTTAGGCTGCTGCCCCCGCGACCCGACCTCGGATAAGCGGAAGAAGATGGATGGATGGATGGATGGACATCCAAATCAGGTGAACGGTGTAGGAATTACAACACATTTTATATGTGCCTTCCACCTTTTAAGGGACCAAAAGTAATTGGACAATTGGCTACTCAGCTGTTCCATGGCCACGTTTGTGTTATTCCCTCGTTATTTAAGTTACAAAGAGCAGATAAAAGGCCTAGAGTTCATTTCAAGTGTGGTATATTCATTTGGAATCTGGGGAGGTCATCTCTCAATATGAAGTCCAAAGAGCTGTCACTATCAGTGAAGCAAGCCATCATTAGGCTGAAAAATGAAAACAAAGCCATCAGATAGATAGCGAAAACATTAGGTGTGGCCAAATCAACTGTTTGGTACATTCTTAAAAAGAGAGAACGCACTGGTGAGCTCAGCAACACCAAAAGACCTGGAAGACCACGGAAAACAAGTGTGGTGGATGACAGACGAATCCTTTCCCTTGTCAAGAAAAAGCCCTTCACAACAGTTGGCCAGATCAAGAAAATTCTCCAGGAGGTAGATGTATCTGTGTCCAAGTCAACAATTAAGAGAAGACTTCTCCAGAGGAAATACAGAGGTTTCATTACAAGGTGATTTTTACACCAATTTTTTGGTGTAAAAATTTTTGGTGATTTTTACACCAATTTTACACCAATTACATTGGTGAGCCTCAAAAACAGGAAGGCCAGATTAGAGTTTGCCAAGAAACATCTAGCATATAAAAATATGCTGTTTTACATGATTAAAATACATTTTATTGTGGGAAAAAAAAGGTCATATTTATTTGGAAAAAAAGTTGCAATATTGTGAGAAAAAAGTTTTCATACTTGTATATATTGCATATATTCTTTGGAATCTTTTGAGATTTTTTTTAATGATGTAATTTTACATGATTAAAGTCAAATGTATTACGAAAAATACTTTAAAAAAAAAGGTCTAACAATTTAAGGAAAAAAAAATTACAAAAATGATGCACTGTCGGAATATTTGGAGACAAAAATGCATGCCATTAAATATGATTAAAGTTGAAAATATTAGGAAAATATTGTCGAAAAAGGCTTTTTTTCTTTAAAAAAAAAAAAAAAAAATGTTGTAATGTTATTGTACAACCTGGTGTTGCATACCTAAACTATTTTGAGGAAAATAGTAAAATATTTGCTTGGAAAAAATATGCTGTTTTAAATTATTAAAATAAATTTTTTTGTGGAAAAAAAAGGCATATCTCTTTGGAAAAAAGTTGCAATAATGTGAGAAAAATGTTTCCATACTTGTATATATGGCATATATTCTTGGGAATATTCTGAGATTTGTTTAATTATGTAATTTTACACGATTAAAGTCAAATATATTATGAAAAATACTTTTTTATTTTATTTTTTTTAGTAACATTGTAAGGGAAAAAAATAATTGTACAAAAATGATGCACTGTAGGAATATTTGGAGACAAAAATACATGCCATTAAATATGATTAAAGTAGAAAATATTAGGAAAATATTGTGGAAAACAGCTTTTTTCTTTTACAAAAATGTTGTAATGTTATTGTACAACCTGGTGTTGCATACCTAAAATATTTTGAGGAAAATAGTAAAATACTTGCGTGAAAAAATATGCTGTTTTACATGATTAAAATACATTTTATTGTGAAAAAAAAAAAGTCATATTTATTTGGAAAAAAAGTTGCAATATTGTGAGAAAAAAGTTTTCATACTTGTTTAAATTGCATATATTCTTGGGAATATTCTGGTATTTTTTTAACTACCGGTATGTAATTTTACACCATTAAAATCAAATATATTAAGAAAAATACTTTTTTGGAAAAGTTAGTAACATTGTAAGGGGAAAAAATATTGTACAAAAAGTATGCACTGTAAGAATATTTGAAGACAAAAATGCATGCCATTAAATATGATTAAAGTTGAAAATATTAGGAAAATATTGTAGAAAAAGGCTTTTTTTCTTTTAAAAAAAAATAAAAAAATGTTGTAATGTTATTGTACAACCTGGTGTTGCATACCTAAACTATTTTGAGGAAAATAGTAAAATATTTGCTTGGAAAAAATATGCTGTTTTAAATTATTAAAATCAATTTTTTTGTGAAAAAAAAGGCATATCTCTTTGGAAAAAAGTTGCAATAATGTGAGAAAATTTTTTCCATACTTGTATATATATGGCATATATTCTTGGGAATATTCTGAGATTTGTTTAATTATGTAATTTTACACGATTAAAGTCAAATATATTATGAAAAATACTTTTTTATTTTATTTTTTTTAGTAACATTGTAAGGGAAAAAAATAATTGTACAAAAATGATGCACTGTAGGAATATTTGGAGACAAAAATACATGCCATTAAATATGATTAAAGTAGAAAATATTAGGAAAATATTGTGGAAAACAGCTTTTTTCTTTTACAAAAATGTTGTAATGTTATTGTACAACCTGGTGTTGCATACCTAAAATATTTTGAGGAAAATAGTAAAATACTTGCGTGAAAAAATATGCTGTTTTACATGATTAAAATACATTTTATTGTGAAAAAAAAAAAGTCATATTTATTTGGAAAAAAAGTTGCAATATTGTGAGAAAAAAGTTTTCATACTTGTTTAAATTGCATATATTCTTGGGAATATTCTGGTATTTTTTTAACTACCGGTATGTAATTTTACACCATTAAAATCAAATATATTAAGAAAAATACTTTTTTGGAAAAGTTAGTAACATTGTAAGGGAAAAAAATATTGTACAAAAAGTATGCACTGTAAGAATATTTGAAGACAAAAATGCATGCCATTAAATATGATTAAAGTAGAAAATATTAGGAAAATATTGTGAATAAAAGCTTTTTTTTTTTTTTTTTTTACAAAAATGTTGTAATGTTGCATACCTAAAATATATTGAGGAAAATGTTAAATATTTATTTGCAAAATTATGCTGTTTTACATGATTAAAATACATTTTGTTTTGAAAAAAAGTCATATTTCTTTGGAAAAAAGTTGCAATATCGTGAGAAAAAAGTGTTCATACTTGTTTAAATTGCATATATTCTTGGGAATATTCAGAGATTTTTTTAATGATGTAACTTTACATGATTAAAGTCAAATGTATTAAGAAAAATACTTTTTTTAAAAAGTGTAACAATGTAAGGAAAACATTTTTACAAAAAGAGCCTGTGCAGTTCTGGAACAACATCTTATGGACAGATGAGACAAAGATCAACTTGTACCAGAATGATGGAAAGAGAAGGGAAGGAACTGCTCAAGATCCAAAGCATACCACCTCATCAGTGAAGCACGGTGGTGGTAGTGTAATGGCGTGGGCATGCATGGCTGTCAGTGGAACTGGATCTCTTATATTTATTGATGATGTCACAGCTGACAAAAGCAGCAGAATGAATTCTGAAGTGTTTCGGACAATATTATCTGCTCATATTCAGCCAAATGCTTCAAAACTCATTGGACGGCGCTTCACAATGCAGATGGACAATGACCCCAAGCATACTGCGAAAGCAACCAAAGAGTTTTTGAAGGCAAAGAAGTGGAATGTTCTGCAATGGCCAAGTCAATCACCTGACCTGAATCCGATTGAGCATGCATTTCACTTGCTGAAGACAAAACTGAAGGGAAAATGCCCAAAGAACAAGCAGGAAGTGAAGACAGCTGCAGCAGAGGCCTGGCAGAGCATCACCAGGGACCACACCCAGCGTCTGGTGATGTCTATGTGTTCCAGACTTCAGGCTGTCATTGACTGCAAAGGATTTGCAACAAAGTATTAAAAAGTGACAATTTGATTTATGATTATGTTAGTTTGTCCAATTACTTTTGGTCCCTTAAAAGGTGGAAGGCACATATACAATGTGTTGTAATTCCTACACCGTTCACCTGATTTGGATGTAAATACCCTCAAATTAAAGCTCAAAGTCTGCACTTAAAGCCCATTTTGATTGTTTCATTACAAATCCATTGTGGCGTTGTAAAGAGTTGGAATACTGAAAATTGTGTCAATGTCCAAATATTTATCAAATCAAATCAAATCAACTTTATTTATAGAGCACATTTAAAATTGACCACAGGGGTAGCCAAAGTGCTGTACAATGAACAGGTTAAAAGATAAAACGAGTACCGAGCAAACACAACACAACACAAACAGAACACGATAAAAAAATAAATAATTAAAATAGAATTAATAAAAACATAAAAACAGGATCACAGCAGGTGTATTATGGGGCGCCATTGCAGGATGGATATCACTCAGTGTTAAAAGCCATGGAATAAAAGTATGTTTTTAAGAGAGATTTAAAAACAGGAAGAGAGGAGGCTTGTCTAACACTCAGGGGTAGGTCGTTCCAGAGCTTGGGAGCAGCAACGGCGAAAGCTCTGTCACCTCTAAGCTTCAGCCTTGTGTCGGGGACCGTCAACAGCAGCTGATCGGCTGATCTTAAGGATCGGGTGGGGCAGTAAGGCTGAAGGAGGTCGGAGAGATAGGTTGGCGCGAGGTTGTTTAGACATTTAAAAACAAATAAAAGGAGTTTAAAATGTATTCGGTAACGCACAGGGAGCCAGTGAAGGGACGCTAAAATAGGGGTGATGTGCTCACGTCTGCGGGTCTGTGTTAGCAGACGAGCAGCAGAGTTCTGCACGAGCTGCAGGCGGGCGAGGGAGGCCTGGCTAATGCCAACATACAGGGCATTGCAGTAGTCAAGACGAGTCGAGATAAAAGCGTGGATTAATTTCTCAAGATCATGTCTTGATAGAAGCGGTTTCACTTTCGCTATTTGGCGTAATTGATAAAAGCTTTTTTGAACGACGCTGCTGATTTTTTTTTTCGAATTTAAAATCTGAGTCAAACTTTACCCCCAGGTTTGTGACACAGTCGCTGAGATACGGGGTCAGAGTGCCGAGGTCAACGTTGGGGGAGGGAGAGCGACTTGGACCGAACAACATAACTTCTGTTTTATCTTCATTTAGGCTCAGGAAGTTAGCTGAAAGCCAGACTTTGATGTCGTGCAGGCAGTCAATAAGACGTTGAACCGTGTTATTTTGTGCCATGGGAAAATAAATCTGGCAATCATCGGCATAAAAATGAAATGCAATACTGTACTTCCTAAAAATAGAACCAAGGGGGAGAAGGTAAAGCGCAAATAAAATTGGGGCAAGGATTGAGCCCTGGGGGACCCCATGTGGTAAAGGAGCTGTGGACGACATAAAACTGTCTACTTTTACCGTATTTTCCACACTATAAGGCGCACCGGATTATTAGCCGCACCGTCTATGAATTACATATTTCATAATTTTGTCCACCAATAAGCCGCCCCGGACTATAAGCCGCGCCTACGCTGCGCTAAAGTGAATGTCAAAAAAACGCTGCGCTAAAGTGAATGTCAAAAAAACAGTCAGATAGTTCAGTCAAACTTTAATAATATATTGAAAACCAGCGTTCTAACAACTCTGTCCCAAAATGTACGCAAATGTGCAATCACAAACATAGTAAAATTCAAAATGGTGTAGAGCAATAAATAGCAACATAATGTTGCTCGAACGTTAATGTCACAACACACAAAATAAACATAGCGCTCACCTTCTGAAGTTATTCTTCATTCGTAAATCCTTCGAATTCTTCGTCTTCGGTGTCCGAATTGAAAAGTTGCGCAAGCGTGGGATCCAAAAATGGCCGGCTTCGTCTCGTCGAAGTCATCGGATTCAGTGTCGCTGTTGTTGTGCAGCAGTTCTGTGAATCCTGCCTTCCGGAAAGCTCGGACCACAGTTGTGACCGAAATATCTGCCCAGGCATTTACGATCCACTGGCAAATGTTGGCGTATGTCGTCCGGCGCTGTCTGCCCGTCTTAGTGAAGGTGTGTTCGCCTTCGGAGCTGTGTGAAAAAAGCCACCCGGCCTCTTCGCGTAAACTTCCCTTAACCACTCGCTCATCTTTTCTTCATCCATCCATCCCTTCGAGTTAGCTTTTATGATGACGCCGGCTGGAAAGGTCTCTTTTGGCAAGGTCTTCCTTTTGAATATCACCATGGGTGGATGTTAGCATGGCAAGCTAGAACCACAGTGAAGGATGACTTCTCATTCCCTGTGGTGCGAATATTCACCGTACGTGCTCCCGTTCCACAGTGCGGTTCACAGGAATATCAGTTGCTGTGAAATACGGTAGTAATCCGTGTGCGGATGGAGAGATTGCGTCTTTTTATGAACCGGATCGCTTAGTAGGAGCCATTTTGTGGTCTTTACAGATGTAAACAGGAAATGAAACGTACGGTGATATCCGCGCGTTTTTTCTTCTTCTTCCGGGGGCGGGTGGTTGCTTACAGTAGAAGAAGAAGCGCTTCCTGTTCTATGGGGGCGGGTGCTTTCCTTGGCGGTTGCTTGCGTAGAAGAAGAAGCGCTTCCTGTTCTACCGGGAAAAAAGATGGCGGCTGTTTACCGAAGTTGCGAGATCGAAACTTTATGAAAATGAATCGTAATAAAGCGCACCGGGTTATAAGGCGCACTGTCAGCTTTTGAGAAAAATTGTGGTTTTTAGGTGCGCCTTATAGTGCGGAAAATACGGTACACAAAAACTCCTGTCGGTTAGGTACGACCGGAACCAGTTGAGGGCGGCGCCCTTAATGCCCACACAGTTCTCAAGACGAGTGATTATTTATGGACCTAACTGTAGCAAAAATGCTCTTCAGCCCAGATCATCTGGCAAAGGCGTTCCAGCTGGTGAGTGACAGGGGTGAGTGCAGCTCTCACCATCTCTGCTGTGACTCCATCAGCACCTGAAGCTCCTCCAGGTAGACGCTTATTGATGGCGCCTGACAGTTAAGTGATTGATGGCGGCCTTCGATTGAGAGAGTAATCTTTGATGCCAGAATCAGCAAAACTGTTGCAACTTGTCCGATGGAGTGGGAGCCAACTTACAGAGAGCTTGTGTGTAGTAAAGTTTGACCTTGGGATAGGTGCTGTGGTGCTCCAGCTGGCGTTAAAGTTTGACCTTGGGATAGGTGCGGACGGTGGCGCCGTCTGACGCAAATAGCGGCGATGTTTTCTAACGACACTTTCCTGCTTGGCACAGCTCTTTGATTGAACATGAAGCTGGCCGGAGGTCAGCAGACACGCCTCGATGTCAAAAGACTATTAAGGGGAATATGTTCTCTCATTTTGGGCGAGTGTGGACGTGTGTGTGTGTTGTCCTTGAGCGTTTTTAATAACACATCAAAAGTGAAACATGTGCTCAGTAGAATTTTTTGTTTTGTTTTTTTTACTCTCAAGGTCGTGTTACTGTCACGGCACGGCACAGCGTGACACAGAGGCTTTTTAACCTGCTCCAGTGGCCTCGTGGTTAGAGTGTCCGCCCTGAGATGGGTAGGTCGTGAGTTCAAACCCCGGCCGAGTCATACCAAAGACTATAAAAATGGGAGCCATTACCTCCCTGCTTGGTACTCAGCATCAATGGTTGGAATTGGGGGTTAAATCACCAAAAAAAAAAACCCGAACCACAAAACTCAAAATTGCGCTCTAGCGCTCCCTACGAAAAAAAAAAACTAGACTGCCTGTAACTCCCACTAGGAAGGTCGGAGAGACATGAAACAAAAACCTTTATGTAGGTGTGACTTAGACCTAGATTTCATAATGGTATATTCTCGGGCAAAAATCAACAGGAAGTTGGCAATTCCCCCTTCAAGACCAAAAAGTACTAAAAACAGTCACTTTTGCCTCTTTGAGCTGTAATTTGACCCCCTTAACATGCTTCAAAACTCACCGAACTGAACACACACATCGGGACTGGCAAAAATTGTGATCTAATAAAAAAAAAATAACCCCAAATCTCAAAATTGTGCTCTAGCGCAATTTTTTAATGAAACGCACAAAAAACTGCTCCTCGGATGAAAAAACTGACAAAACTGCCTGTAACTCTACCTGGGAAGGTCGGAGAGACATGAAACAAAAACCTCTATGTAGGTCTCACTTAGACCTACATTTCATAAATTGACAACCCCCAGCAAAAATCAACAGGAAGTTTGCTATTCCCCCTTCAAAACAATTTTTTTGTAAAAACCGGTCACCTTCCTTCAAAAAATCTCCTCTGAGCGCGTTTGTCGTTTCGGCTTCAAACTAACACAGGAGAGAGATTAAACCCTTGTGTATAAAATAACAGAACAGCGTTTTAATACCTGCTCCGGTTTTGATTTTATGACCCTTCAAAGACCCGCTGCGCTGATGCTGCTGCGCTGCTGTTTTTTTAAGATGGCTGCTTAAAAGCAGGAAGCACCAACGTGCCCACACAATGCAGACAAGGTAGGTACACTAGACAAAAGTCTTGGGACACTTCAGACTAAAAGTAGACAAAAGTATTGGGACACTTAGGACTACCACCTGCCAAATACGCGGGCGCGACCACCGCTGCTGCTCACTGCTCCCCTCACCTCCCAGGGGGTGGGACAAGGGAATGGGTCAAATGCAGAGGGTAATTTCACCACACCTAGTGTGTGTGTGTGTGTGTGACTATTAGATGTCACGTTCAAACACTGAGGACATCTGTTAAACAAGACAAAAGGCAAGGAATCAAACAGAGACAGAATTCAATTTGGACTCAATTGAGGAGAGACGGCGTCGACCTGTAACCTCTTACAGTGTCTTAGCACGCTCTGACGAAGAAGGTTTTCGTCTCCTCTTTATTACAATATTCAATGTTCACGCACCAACACATGTCACAGCAGGAATGGTAAGTGTGTAAAAGAGTCATTGTTTTCGGTCGCTTTGAAGTCCAAGAAGAGGATTTCTCGCGTTTGGGCTCTTCCTGGATCCAGCTGGGGGCAGGTGTTGGAGGACAATGGATAACCCCTCCCGTCTCCTGACCACAGTGACTTCAAGAGGGCAGCGGGTCGTAAACAGCGTTGACCTCGGTTACCAAATAGTTGGAAGAGAGTTTGTGAAATACTTCAAAGAGAGTTCGTTTAACATTTCAAAGAGAGTTCCTCTGGAATTTGAGCAGATCCTGCCATCTGTCCGTGTTGAAATACCAGTGGAGTTTTACGAGCCTTCTTCCTCTTGTTAGGCCTCGAAAGACAGCATTCATAATACAACGTTTCTTTTGTGATAACTTACAAACAATTATTCCAACAATTAGTGGTACTTTAACTTTAACTTTAACTTTAACTTTAACTTTAAAAGGTACTGAGTCCAAGCAAAACCTCACCACAGATGCACTGTGTGCACCGATGTGTTAAAGGGGAACATTATCACAATTTCAGAATGGCTAAAACCATTAAATCATCATCAGTTCCCAGTGGCTTATTATATTTTTCGAAGTTTTTTTCAAAATTTTACCCATCACAATATCCCTAAAAAAAGCTTCAAAGTGCCTGATTTTAACCACCCGTCCATTTTCCTGTGACGTCACATAGTGAAGCCAACACAAACAAACATGGCGGAAAGAACAGCAAGCTATAGCGACATTAGCTCGGATTCAGACTCGGATTTCAGCGGCTTAAGCGATTCAACAGATTACGCATGTATTGAAACGGATGGTTGTAGTGTGGAGGCAGGTAGCGAAAACCAAATTGAAGAAGAAACTGAAGCTATTGAGCCATGTCGGTTTGAACCGTATGCAAGCGAAACCGACGAAAACGACACGACAGCCAGCGACACGGGAGAAAGCGAGGACCAATTCGGCGATCGCCTTCTAACCAACGATTGGTATGTGTTTGTTTGGCATTAAAGGAAACTAACAACTATGAACTAGGTTTACAGCATATGAAATACATTTGGCAACAACATGCACTTTGAGCAGCCCAATTTTCATCAATTAATATACTCTGTAGACATACCCTCATGTCAGCAGGCCAGGGAAGCTGGACTGCTGAATTTTTTTTTTTTAAGTTAAAAAAAAGTTTAAAAAAGTTAAAAAAATTTAAAAATTAAAAGGGGTGGGGCTCACCCTGGTTGATATAGACAGCAGGACGGTGGCCATGGAAGTCGGAACCCGCTAAGGAGTGTGTAACAACCCACCTGCCGAATCAACTAGCCCTGAAAATGGATGGCGCTGGAGCGTCGGGCCCATACCTGGCCGTCGCCGGCAGCGAGACGCGCTTGGAGGTGCGCTCAGCGCGGCTCCCATATGATTGCGCACTGGTGTGCGTCTGGGCCGTGACAGCGTGGCACGCGAATGTCTGTGCTGCATTGGATCAGTCTCCTTTCTTTAACAGGCAAAAGCTTTATAACCTCACTAATGCCTTGCATCGTCGATATTAGATATATAACAACGGGCGGGTGCGGTTCTGATTAAATGTTAGATCGGGTGGATGGCGGATGGTTGACGACTTTCTGATGCGGTTGCGGATGAAATAATTGCCTATCCGCGCATCTCTAATATATATATATATATATATATGAAATACTTGACTTGGTGAATTCTAGCTGTAAATATACTCCTCCCCTCTTAGCCACGCCCCTGCCCCACCCCGACCACGCCCACCCCACCCCCCACCCACCGAAATCGGAGGTCTCAAGGTTGGCAAGTATGCCCCAGTAAGAATGATCAGCACATTACTTCATCAATCTAAAGATTTAAAGACGTGTATGAGCTAACTGGGCAGTGGACATTTTACCTACTTTTTTTTAATGCCTCCACAACCTGTAGAAAGGGTGGTC
The DNA here is from genome assembly GCF_033978685.3 of Nerophis lumbriciformis. Taxonomy (NCBI): domain Eukaryota; kingdom Metazoa; phylum Chordata; class Actinopteri; order Syngnathiformes; family Syngnathidae; genus Nerophis; species Nerophis lumbriciformis. Next base: position 4,166,477 of record NC_084561.2, read on the forward strand.
CCCACAAGTCATGATCAAAAACTTGGTCCCCATTCCAAATTATAACTAGTATGTGTGTGTGTGTTCTGGCAAGGCTTACTTAATGGGGACATGGCTCTGTTTACAGTCACCTTTAGGGGACCTCTGACGGTATGGGGACAAAAAAAAAATACTTGCCAACCTTGAGACCTCCGATTTCGGGGGGAGAGGGTGGGCGTGTTCGGGGTGGGACGGGGGCGTGGTTGGGGGCGTGGCTAAAAGGGGAGGAGTATATTTACAGCTAGAATTCACCAAGTCAAGTATTTCATAGATAATATATATATATATATATATATATATATATATATATATATATATAATAAAATAAATATATATATATAATAAAATACATATATATAACATATTAGGTTACATTTTAACAATTACAAACGTTGCTTGGAGTGATGAATGGAAAATCCATACGTGTTAGAGATGCGCGGATAGGCAATTATTTCATCCGCAACCGCATCAGAAAGTCGTCAACCATCCGCCATCCACCCGATCTAACATTTAATCAGAACCGCACCCGCCCGCACCCGCCCGTTGTTATATATCTAATATAGACGATGCAAGGCATTAGTGAGGTTATAAAGCTTTTGCCTGTTAAAGAAAGGAGACTGATCCAATGCAGCACAGACATTCGCGTGCCACGCTGTCACGGCCCAGACGCACACCAGTGCGCAATCATATAGGAGCCGCGCTGAGCGCACCTCCAAGCGCGTCTCGCTGCCGGCGACGGCCGGGTATGGGCCCGACGCTCCAGCGCCATCCATTTTCAGGGCTAGTTGATTCGGCAGGTGGGTTGTTACACACTCCTTAGCGGGTTCCGACTTCCATGGCCACCGTCCTGCTGTCTATATCAGCCAGGGTGAGCCCCACCCCTTTCGTGAGCGCACTGCGCGCGGAGTGACCCCTGTTACGCGCCCCCGGCAACAGGGGTGGCGGGCAGGTAAGCTGCGCGGGCGGAGCGCGGGGAGCGACCCCTGTTACGAGCCCCCGGCCACGGGGGTGGCGGGCAGGTAAGCTGCTTACCTGCTGCGCGTGACGCCGGCCGCGGCGAAGGCGGACGAGGCGGGGTGTCGGTGCGGTGGGCGCGGTGGTGACCCTGGACGTGCGTCGGGCCCTTCTCGCGGATCGCCTCAGCTACGGCTCCCGGTGGGGCCCTCTCGGGGGAAGGGGCCTCGGTCCCGGACCCCGGCGAGGCGTCCCTTCTCCGCTCCGTAAAAGTGTCCATCTCTTTTTTTTTTCTTCTTCTGTTGTGGCATATGCTGCAGGTGCCTGCTCGTTTTTCGTATGTGGGTAACAACATTTAACTATGTATATATATTTCCCAATTGGTTTAACTGCCACCCGCCTGAATCTATTTAAAATCTAATTTTTTTTTATTTCAACCGCCCGACCCGACCCGCGGATAAAATCTTCTTTTTTTTTTTTATTTCAACCGCCCGATCCGCGGATAATCCGCGGACTCCGCGGTTGTGTCCGCAAACCGCGCATCTCTAATACGCGTACAAAACGCTATGCACGGCTAGAAGACTGAACGGACAATAACACACGTTATCGGTGTGTTTGCTTGTTGTTTGTTTTTTAAATTATTGCATGATGGCCATCAGCAAAGAAAATATATAAAAAAACAAAGGAAAAAAGTAGCAGCTTTACGTGTGCATTTCAGCCTGTATGATTTAGAATCCAAAAAATCCAAAATAAAATTATAATATATATAAATATATTTCAAAAAATGACTAAAGATTTACATTCTTTTATCATTCCATCCGGGTAAAAGAACTGTTTAGACAAAATAAATAAGGGCTTAAAATTCAAAGTTACTCAAGCCTATGATTAAAATGTGCCTTCTTCCCGCCTTCAGGTGGTTCCTCTGGCAGGCAGCCTAAACGGGGAGCTCCTCTTATCCTCCGGCCTCAGTGGCTCCACCGGCCTCTCTGAAGCCCCCCTGCCCCAGAAGCCCCTTGTGCGTGGCAGCCTCTCCGTGGCACCGGCTGACTACTCGGAGCGGCCCGAGGTGACGTTGCGGCGGGACGCCAGCTCCTCCGCCCTGCCGTTGAAGACCGAGGTGCCGCTCCACCTCTTCAGCACCACCAACCAGCAGCACAAACTGCTGGGGGTGCAGCAGCAGATCCCCACCAAACTGGCCGCCCTCAGCAGCGGCAAAGGGAAGGGAGTCAAGAGCGGGAAGGCCTCGCAGCGTACTGACAGCACTGGTAAGTCGCACGCAGTATCGTGCGGAGGTGATCCATAGGACATCACGACGGTAAACAGGGGTTAGTGCGTGTGCCTCACAATAACATGGTCCTGAGTTTGATCCCCAGGCTCGGGGTCTTTCTGAGTGGAGTTCGCATGTTCTCCCCGTGGCTTTGTATAAGCCGCAGGGGTTAAAGCTTGGGGAAAAAAGTAGTCCGGTAATTATATGTTGGGATAAATTTGGCTATGACTTCAAATGCAGCAAAATAAGAAGACAATCAGAGATCTTGAGCGGAATTACACTAAAAAATTCATGACAGTGAAGACAAATTGTGGCTCAATGTCATTCATCATTCATTCATTCATTCATTCATTCATCATATTTGTAAGGTAATTTTGAAATGGCTGATTGGAGCTGTGGCCGCAAGGTAGTTGGTGCTTGTCGTGGCGGTAATCCTAGAACCCGTTGGTGGACACCGGCGGTGAGGGATGCCGTCAAGCTGAAGAAGGAGTCCTATCGGGTTCCTATGAGGAAGCGTCTTCTTATGAGGAAGCAGTGCCTGGGGAGTCTGTGGTGGGCTCTCCTATTTCTGGGGCTGAGGTTGCTGAGGTAGTTAAAAAGCTCCTCGGTGGCAAGGCCCCGGGGGTAGATGAGATCCGCCCGGAGTTCTTTAAGGCTCTGGATGCTGTGGGGCTGTCTTGGTTGACAAGACTCTGCAGCATCGCGTGGACATCGGGGGCGGTACCTCTGGATTGGCAGACCGGGGTGGTGGTTCCTCTCTTTAAGAAGGGGAACCGGAGGGTGTGTTCTAACTAACCACACTCCTCAGCCTTCCCGGTAAGGTCTATTCAGGTGTACTGGAGAGGAGGCTACGCCGGATAGTCGAACCTCGGATTCAGGAGGAACAGTGTGGTTTTCGTCCTGGTCGTGGAACTGTGGACCAGCTCTATACTCTCGGCAGGGTCATTGAGGGTGCATGGGAGTTTGCCCAACCAGTCTACATGTGTTTTGTGGACTTGGAGAAGGCATTCGACCGTGTCCCTCGGGAAGTCCTGTGGGGAGTGCTCAGAGAGTACGGGGTATCGGACTGTCTGATTGTGGCAGTCCGCTCCCTGTATGATCAGTGCCAGAGCTTGGTCCGCATTGCCGGTAGTAAGTTGGACACGTTTCCAGTGAGGGTTGTACTCCGCCAAGGCTGCCCTTTGAATTTCTAGGCGCAGTCAAGGCGTTGAGGGGATCTGGTTTGGTGGCTGCAGGATTAGGTCTCTGCTTTTTGCAGATGATGTGGTCCTGATGGCTTCATCTGGCCAGGATCTTCAGCTCTCACTGGATCGGTTCGCAGCTGAGTGTGAAGCGACTGGGATGAGAATCAGCACCTCCAAGTCCGAGTCCATGGTTCTCGCCCGGAAAAGGGTGGAGTGCCATCTCCGGGTTGGGGAGGAGATCTTGCTCCAAGTGGAGGAGTTCAAGTACCTCGGAGTCTTGTTCACGAGTGGGGGAAGAGTGGATCGTGAGATCGACAGGCGGATCGGTGCGGCGTCTTCAGTAATGCGGACGCTGTATCGATCCGTTGTGGTGAAGAAGGAGCTGAGCCGGAAGGCAAAGCTCTCAATTTACCGGTCGATCTACGTTCCCATCCTCACCTATGGTCATGAGCTTTGGGTTATGACCGAAAGGACAAGATCACGGGTACAAGCGGCCGAAATGTGTTTCCTCCGCCGGGTGGCGGGGCTCTCCCTTAGAGATAGGGTGAGAAGCTCTGCCATCCGGGAGGAGCTCAAAGTAAAGCCGCTGCTCCTCCACATGGAGAGGAGCCAGATGAGGTGGTTCGGGCATCTGGTCAGGATGCCACCCGAACGCCTCCCTCGGGAGGTGTTTAGGGCACGTCCCACCGGTAGGAGGCCGCGGGGAAGACCCAGGACACGTTGGGAAGACTATGTCTCCCGGCTGGCCTGGGAACGCCTCGGGGTCCCACAGGAAGAGCTGGACGAAGTGGCTGGGGAGAGGGAAGTCTGGGCTTCCCTGCTTAAGCTGCTGCCCCCGCGACCCGACCTCGGATAAGCGGAGGAAGATGGATGGATGGATGGATTTTGAAATGGGCAGGGAGCATCACTGCAGACATCTCACACCCTGGTCACAAACCGTTCAAACTCCTCCCCTCCAGCAGGCGTGTCAAATCACCGTATGCCAAAACCACCCGTCATGCTATCAATCTGATTGACGCTGTGAAGTAACTCTGGAACTAATCTATCACTGTGACTGTTCTACCTCATGTTCACATCATATTTAGGGCCCGCATGGCCCATTGTATAAGGACTCCCAAAGGGAGTCCTTATACAATGGAACATAAGGACCTATTGAATTTGTAAGGTTTTATTATTCTTTATTCTTTATTCTTCCGCCACCACTTTAAACTGTAATTTGACCCACTTAACATGCTTCAAAACTCACCATATTTGACCCACACATCAGGACCTGCGAAAATTACCTTTTTAAAAAAAAAACGAACCACAAAACTCAAAATTGCGCTCTAGCGCCCCCTACGAAAAAAAAAAACTAGACTGCCTGTAACTCCCACTAGGAAGGTCGGAGAGACATGAAACAAAAACCTTTATGTAGGTGTGACTTAGACCTAGATTTCATAATAGTATATTCTCGGGCAAAAATCAACAGGAAGTTGGCAATTCCCCCTTCAAGACAAAAAAATACTAAAAACAGTCACTTTTGCCTCTTTGAGCTGTAATTTGACCCCCTTTAACATGCTTCAAAACTCACCGAACTGAACACACACATCAGGACTGGCAAAAATTGTGATCTAATAAAAAAACCTAACCCCAAATCTCAAAATTGTGCTCTAGCGCAATTTTTTTATGAAACGCACAAAAAAACTGCTCCTCGGATGAAAAAACTGACAAAACTGCCTGTAACTCTCCCTGGGAAGGTCGGAGAGACATGAAGCAAAAACCTCTATGTAGGTCTCACTTAGACCTACATTTCATAAATTGACAACCCCCAGCAAAAATCAACAGGAAGTTTGCTATTCCCCCTTCAAAACTAATTTTTTGTAAAAACCGGTCACCTTCCTTCAAAAAATCTCCTCTGAGCGCGTTTGTCGTTTCGGCTTCAAACTAACACAGGAGAGAGATTGAACCCTTGTGTATAAAAGTACAGAACAGCGTTTTTCTAACTGCTCCGGTTTTGATTTTATGACCCTTCAAAGACCCGCTGATGCTGCTGCGCTGCTGTTTTTTTAAGATGGCTGCTTAAAAGCAGGAAGCACCAACGTGCCCACACAATGCAGACAAGGTAGGTACACTAGACAAAAGTCTTGGGACACTTCAGACTAAAAGTAGACAAAAGTATTGGGACACTTAGGACTAGCACCTGCCAAATACGCGGGCCCGACCAACGCTGCTTGCAGCTTTAATCATTCTTTATTCTTTATTCTTCCGCCGCCACTTTGAACTGTAATTTGACCCACTTAACATGCTTCAAAACTCACCATATTTGACCCACACATCAGGACCTGCGAAAATTGCCTTTTTAAAAAAAAAACGAACCACAAAACTCAAAATTGCGCTCTAGCGCCCCCTACGAAAAAAAAAACTAGACTGCCTGTAACTCCCACTAGGAAGGTCGGAGAGACATGAAACAAAAACCTCTATGTAGGTCTGACTTAGACCTAGATTTCATAATAGTATATTCTCGGGCAAAAATCAACAGGAAGTTGGCAATTCCCCCTTCAAGACAGAAAAGTACTAAAAACAGTCACTTTTGCCTCTTTGAGCTGTAATTTGACCCCCTTAACATGCTTCAAAACTCACCGAACTGAACACACACATCAGGACTGGCAAAAATTGTGATCTAATAAAAAAAACCTAACCCCAAATCTCAAAATTGTGCTCTAGCGCAATTTTTTAATGAAACGCACAAAAAACTGCTCCTCGTATGAAAAAACTGACGAAACTGCCTGTAACTCTCCCTGGGAAGGTCGGAGAGACATGAAACAAAAACCTCTATGTAGGTCTCACTTAGACCTACATTTCATAAATTGACAACCCCCAGCAAAAATCAACAGGAAGTTTGCTATTCCCCCTTCAAAACAATTTTTTTGTAAAAACCGGTCACCTTCCTTCAAAAAATCTCCTCTGAGCGAGTTTGTCGTTTCGGCTTCAAACTAACACAGGAGAGAGATTAAACCCTTGTGTATAAAATAACAGAACAGCGTTTTAATACCTGCTCCGGTTTTGATTTTATGAGCCTTCAAAGACCCGCTGCGCTGCTGTTTTTTTAAGATGGCTGCTTAAAAGCAGGAAGCACCAACGTGCCCACACAATGCAGACAAGGTAGGTACACTAGACAAAAGTCTTGGGACACTTCAGACTAAAAGTAGACAAAAGTATTGGGACACTTAGGACTAGCACCTGCCAAATACGCGGGCCCGACCAACGCTGCTTGCAGCTTTAATCTTCTTTTGCTCTTCGCTCTATTCACCACTGCACTATCGTCTTATTAGCCTGCCTTGTGCATGTCAGTTATTTAAGTACTTGTTTGTACAAAACCCAAAGCCAGTGAAGCTGTCACGTTGTGTAAAAATACAATGATTTTGCAAATCCTTTTCAACTTATATTCAATTGAATAGACTGCAAAGACAAGATATTTAACGTTCAAACTGGAAAACGTTTTTTTTGTTGTTGTTGCAATTATTAGCTCATTTGGAATTAGATGCCTGCAACATGTTTCAAAAAAGCTGGCAAAAGTGCTCATCAAACACTTATTTGAAACATCCCACAGGTGAACAGGATAATTGGGAACAGGTGGGTGCCATGATTGGGTATAAAAGCAGCTTCCATGAAATGCTCAGTCATTCACAACCAAGTATGGGGCGAGGGTCACCACTTTGTCGACAAATGCCTGAGCAAATTGTCATACAGTTAAAGAACAACATTTCTCAAGGACCATTGCGAGGAATTCAGGGTTTTTACCATCTACAGTCCGTATTAACATCAAAAAGTTCAGAGAATCTGGAGAAATCACTGCACGTAAGCCATGATATTACGGACCTTCGATCTCTCAGGCGGTACTGCATCAAAAAGCGACATCAGTGTGTAAAGGATATCACCACATGGGCTCAGGAACACTTCAGAAAGCCTCTGTCAGTAACTACAGTTGGTCGCTACATCTGTAAGTGCAAGTTAAAACTCTACTATGCAAAGCGAAAAGCCATTTATCAACAACACCCAGACACGCCGCCGGCTTCGCTGGGCCCGAGCTCATCTAAGATGGACTGACGCAAAGTGGAAAAGTGTTCCGTGGTCTGACGAGTCCACATTTCAAATTGTATTTGGAATCTGTGGACGTCGTGTCCTCCGGACCAAAGAGGAAAAGAACCATCTGGATTGTTACTGGCGCAAAGTGTTAAAGTCAGCATGTGTGATGGTATGGGGGTGTATTAGTGCCCAAGACATGGGTAACTTACACATCTGTGAAGGCACCATTAATGCTGAAAGGTACATACAGGTTTTGGAGCAACATATATTGTAGAGATGCGCGGTTTGCGGGCACAACCGCGGAGTCCGCGGATGAAATAAAAAAAAATTAGATTTTATCCGCGGGTCGGGTCGGGCGGTTGAAATAAAAAAAAATTAGATTTTAAATAGATTCAGGCGGGTGGCAGTTAAACCAATTGGTAAATATATACACATAGTTAAATGTTGTTACCCACATACGAAAAACGAGCAGGCACCTGCAGCATATGCCACAACAGAAGAAGAAAAAAGAAAAGAGATGGACACTTTTACGGAGCGGAGAAGGGACGCCTCGCCGGGGTCCGGGACCGAGGCCCCTTCCCCCGAGAGTGCCCCACCGGGAGCCGTAGCTGAGGCGATCCGCGAGAAGGGCCCGACGCACGTCCAGGGTAACCACCGCACCGACACCCCGCCTCGTCCGCCTTCGCCGCGGCCGGCGTCACGCGCAGCAGGTAAGCAGCTTACCTGCCCGCCACCCCCGTGGCCGGGGGCTCGTAACAGGGGTCACTCCGCGCGCTCCGCCCGCGCAGCTTACCTGCCCGCCACCCCTGTTGCCGGGGGCGCGTAACGGGGGTCACTCCGCGCGCAGTGCGCTCACGAAAGGGGTGGGGCTCACCCTGGTTGATATAGACAGCAGGACGGTGGGCATGGAAGTCGGAACCCGCTAAGGAGTGTGTAACAACCCACCTGCCGAATCAACTAGCCCTGAAAATGGATGGCGCTGGAGCGTCGGGCCCATATACCCGGCCGTCGCCGGCACCGAGACGCGCTTGGAGGTGCGCTCAGCGCGGCTCCCATATGATTGCGCACTGGTGTGCGTCTGGGTCGTGACAGCGTGGCACGCGAATGTCTGTGCTGCATTGGATCAGTCTCCTTTCTTTAACAGGCAAAAGCTTTATAACCTCACTAATGCCTTGCATCGTCTATATTAGATATATAACAACGGGCGGGTGCGGTTCTGATCAAATGTTAGATCGGGTGGATGGCGGATGGTTGACGACTTTCTGATGCGGTTGCGGATGAAATAATTGCCTATCCGCGCATCTCTAATATGTTGCCATCCAAGCAACGTTACCATGGACGCCCCTGCTTATTTCAGCAAGACAATGCCAAGCCACGTGTTACATCAACGTGGCTTCATAGTAAAAGAGTGCAGGTACCAGACTGGCCTGCCTGTAGTCCAGACCTGTCTCCCATTGAAAATGTGATGGCTAAAATATGAGAAGGGAGACTGTTGAACAACTTAAGCTGTACATCAAGCAAGAATGGGAAAGAATTCCACTTCAAAAATGTGTCTCCTCAGTTCCCAAACGTTTACTGAGTGTTGTTAAAAGGAAAGGCCATGTAACACAGTGGTAAAAATGCCCCTGTGACAACTTTTTTGAGTGGTTACTTATCAATCACGTCAGCACCGACGCTCTGCTTTTTTTTAATCAAATAACAAGAAGCCAAGCTGCTCCACTTGAGCGTAAGAATTGTATTTCACAATAAAAGCGTGTTAATCGCTCTCCTCCTTCCTCAGCCTCCGTGGACATGAAGCAGATTCTTCCTCTGAAGCTGTCTGCTCGCGACGACAACGCCCTCAAAGCCAAGCGCTCCGTCAGCCCCAACCAGCAACCGCCTCCTATGCCTCCCTCCCTGCATCATCACTTAGGTACACACACACACACACACACACACACACACACACAAACACACACACACACACACATACACATACTGGTTATCATTTGGAATGGGGACAAAGTTTTTGATCATCACTTGTGGGGACCACCCTTTCTACAGGTTGTGGAGGCATAAAAAAAATTAGGTAAAATGGCCACGTAGGGGTGTAACGGTACACAAAAATTTTGGTTCGGTTCATTTTCGGTACAGTAAGAAAACAACAAAATATACATTTTTTGATTATTTATTTACCAAATTTGTAAACAATGGCTTTATCCTTTTAACATTGGGAACACTATAATAATTCTGCCCACGTTAATCAACATTAAACTGCCTCAAGTTGTTGCTCAGATTAAATAAAATGACAAAACTTTTCTTCTACAAAAGTGCAGCATTAAACAGTTTCAAGTCAACTCATCATGCTTAATTTATTAAAGCATTTGGGAAGCCTGTAGTTGATTTTTATTATGTAAATGTTATATTTTTATCAACATGTGATAGCAGGGACCCTGCCATTCAAAACTAGGCTGCTCCATTACTAAAAATTAATGTAACTGTAGCTGAAAAAATAGTACAGTAGCAATAGGAGAGACTATTCATCCCTGAACACCATGGAGTTCATGTAGGCTTAATGATGCACTTACATTATTATATCAACCATCAGAGACAGAAACTCTTCATTTAACATAATGTTCTTTTTTGCTGCTTCAACACAGCTCAATCAACACAGAAAAAGGTAAAGTGAAATAACAGACAGACAGGGCTTTGCTGTCCATAACACACACACACACACACACACACACACACACACACACACACACACACACACACACACACGAACACAAACATATACTGGCTATCATTTGGAATGGGGACAAAGTTTTTGATCATCACTTGTGGGGACCACCCTTTCTACAGGTTGTGGAGGCATAAAAAAAATTAGGTAAAACGGCCACTGCCCAGTTAGTTCACACACGTAGGGGTGTAACGGTACACAAAAATTTTGGTTCGGTTCATTTTCGGTACAGTAAGAAAACAACAAAATATAAATGTTTTGGTTATTTATTTACCAAATTTGTAAACAATGGCTTTATCCTTTTAACATTGGGAACACTATAATAATTCTGCCCACGTTAATCAACATTAAACTGCCTCAAGTTGTTGCTCAGATTAAATAAAATGACAAAACTTTTCTTCTACATATAAAAAGTGCAACATTAAACAGTTTCAAGTCAACTCATCATGCTTAATGTATTACAGCATTTGGAAATCCTGTAGTTGATTTTTATTATGTAAATGTTATATTTTTATCAACATGTGATAGCAGGGACCCTGCCATTCAAAACTAGGCTGCTCCATTACTAATGATTAATGTAACTATAGCATACCTGCCAACTACTCCGGTTTTCCCGTAATTAGTACGGTTTTCATCAACCTATTCCGGGTTACGGTTGCAGTGATAAAAAATACGGTTTTTCATTAATTAAAAAAAATGTTTTTTAAAGTTTTATTCACGAAATCGCGTAACAACAAAGACAATCGACACTGCTTCCCGTAACTTCCTATCGAGCCATTCCGAATGCCATGCGCGAGGCTATTTATAGCACCGCTGCCAAGCACGAGGCCATTGTTTCCAAACGAGCGAACGATCACGGAATCAGCCGGAGAAAAATCGCAAACGAGTCTTAAACCGAAAAGAAAACTGCAGTCATTCCGTGAAGAATATTCAAAAGCCTATCCGGGAATAATTATCCGTTCCAAAAAGGGTGAAAACTACGCGAATTGCACCTTGTGCAGACAAGATTTTTCGATCGGACACGGAGGAATTAGCGATGTAAAAGACCACGTTGGGACAAAAGAACACAAGTCTAATGCCGTTGCTAGCGATACAAGTGGAAAACTTTCAACGTTTTTCGGATTTTAGCCACAAAAAGGTAATGACACCAATGTTATCTATTGGAATTGTTTAGTACTGTTATACTGTTAAAAGTGTTTATACTATTTATGCTTTAAAGTCCAAGTTGAAGAAATCTTGTTAAATGTTGACGGCATAACTACCAAAATACAGAAGTATGTCCTTAATATTTTTGCAGTGCTATTTCTGTTGAAAAGTTCAAATGATTACATTAGAGATGTGATGTGCCACTTTTCAAGTGTCTGATGGCTTAAATTACTTTTCATTAATTTTTCATATTTTGAATTCTTTTGAAAGGCTTACAAAAAAACGACATTTGAATTGTAATTCCATGCTATTGACAGGACTATTAATTTTAATGAAGTTAGCTTACCATGTTTACAGTATGATAATTGTGATAGAAATGTGAATTTTAGGCACAGAATATTTTTTACAATTGAACAAGGCAGTAGATTATACAAGCTTGGACAGAAAGTTAACAATGACACCAATTTTTTTTTTAATGGAATTGTTTAGTACTGTTTTACCATTTGTTTACTGTAAAAAGTGTTTATACTTTCAATTAACAAATTGAAGTCTTGTGAAAGGTTGACAGGATAACTGGCATTAACTGTCAAAATAATTTCAAACTATTGAAGTTAGCTTACAGAATAAACATGTCAATCAACCCATATGATTTTTGCTGTAATATTTTTGTTTTGAAAAGTCACTGTGACTGATAGAAAAGTGATGGTTTTAGCAACATTTTAACCTGTCTGAATGCTAATAATCATTTTGCGTCGGGGGGCGAAGCCTGAACCCCCCACCAGGACTTTGTCCTGGACCCTGGCTACTAGGTTTTTCTGATTTCAAAAGTTGGCAGGTATGCTATAGCTGAAAAAATAGTACAGTAGCAACAGGAGAGACTATTCATCCCTGAACACCATGGAGTTCATGTAGGCTTAATGATGCACTTACATTATTATATCAACTATCATAGACAGAAACTCTTCATTTAACATAATGTTCTTTTTTGCTGCTTCAACACAGCTCAATCAACACAGAAAAAGGTCAAGTGAAATAACAGACAGACAGGGCTTTGCTGTCCATAACACACACACACACACACACACACACAAACACATACTGGTTATCATTTGGAATGGGGACCAAGTTTTTGATCATCACTTGTGGGGACCACCCTTTCTACAGGTTGTGGAGGCATAAAAAAAATTAGGTAAAACGGCCACTGCCCAGTTAGTTCACCCACGTAGGGGTGTAACGGTACACAAAAATTTTGGTTCGGTTCATTTTCGGTACAGTAAGAAAACAACAAAATGTAAATTTTTTGGTTATTTATTTACCAAATTTGTAAACAATGGCTTTATCCTTTTAACATTGGGAACACTATAATAATCCTGCCCACGTTAATCAACATTAAACTGCCTCAAGTTGTTGCTCAGATTAAATAAAATGACAAAACTTTTCTTCTACATATAAAAAGTGCAACATTAAACAATTTCAAGTCAACTCATCATGCTTAATTTATTAAAGCATTTGGGAAGCCTGTAGTTGATTTTTATTATGTAAATGTTATATTTTTATCAACATGTGATAGCAGGGACCCTGCCATTCAAAACTAGGCTGCTACATTACTAATGATTAATGTAACTGTAGCTGAAAAAATAGTACAGTAGCAATAGGAGAGACTATTCATCCCTGAACACCATGGAGTTCATGTAGGCTTAATGATGCACTTACATTATTATATCAACTATCAGAGACAGAAACTCTTCATTTAACATAATGTCCTTTTTTGCTGCTTCAACACAGCTCAATCAACACAGAAAAAGGTAAAGTGAAATAACAGACAGACAGGGCTTTGCTGTCCATAACACACACACACACACACACACACACACACACACACACAAACACATACTGGTTATCATTTGGAACGGGGACAAAGTTTTTGATCATCACTTGTGGGGACCACCCTTTCTACAGGTTGTGGAGGCCTAAAAAAATTTTGGTAAAATGGCCACTGCTCAGTTAGTTCACCCACGTAGGGGTGTAACGGTACACAAAAATTTTGGTTCGGTTCATTTTCGGTACAGTAAGAAAACAACAAAATATAAATTTTTTGGTTATTTATTTACCAAATTTGTAAACAATGGCTTTATCCTTTTAACATTGGGAACACTATAATAATTCTGCCCACGTTAATCAACATTAAACTGCCTCAAGTTGTTGCTCAGATTAAATAATATGACAAAACTTTTCTTCTACATATAAAAAGTGCAACATTAAACAGTTTCAAGTCAACTCATCATGCTTTATTTATTAAAGCATTTGGGAAGCCTGTAGTTGATTTTTATTATGTAAATGTTATATTTTTATCAACATGTGATAGCAGGGACCCTGCCATTCAAAACTAGGCTGCTCCATTACTAAAAATTAATGTAACTATAGCTGAAAAAAATAGTACAGTAGCAATAGGAGAGACTATTCATCCCTGAACACCATGGAGTTCATGTAGGCTTAATGATGCACTTACATTATTATATCAACTATCAGAGACAGAAACTCTTCATTTAACATAATGTTCTTTTTTGCTGCTTCAACACAGCTCAATCAACACAGAAAAAGGTAAAGTGAAATAACAGACAGACAGGGCCTTGCTGTCCATAACACACACACACACACACACACACAAACACATACTGGTTATCATTTGGAATGGGGACAAAGTTTTTGATCATCACTTGTGGGGACCACCCTTTCTACAGGTTGTGGAGGCATAAAAAAAATTAGGCAAAACGGCCACTGCCCAGTTAGTTCACCCACATAGGGGTGTAACGGTACACAAAAATTTTGGTTCGGTTCATTTTCGGTACAGTAAGAAAACAACAAAATATACATTTTTTGGTTATTTATTTACCAAATTTGTAAACAATGGCTTTATCCTTTTAACATTGGGAACACTATAATAATTCTGCCCACGTTAATCAACATTAAACTGCCTCAAGTTGTTGCTCAGATTAAATAATATGACAAAACTTATGGCGTCACATTAGTGCCAAAAATCCGAGCGTATAAAAACTGTTATCGCGCGCTGATTCTCCACTTCGTGCGCGCGCGCGACACCCTTTTGCGCGCGCGTGGTGCCTTTTTGCGGGCGCGCGGTGCCTTTCTGTGCGCGCGCGGTGCCTTTTTGCGCGCGCGCGGTGCCTTTCTGCGCGCGCGCGATGCCTTTCTGTGCGCTCTCTGTGTACTCCTGGCATCTCTCCTCGCGCTGTCATGTTTCTTTTTGGCACTTTGGGGGCAGGTATGCTTAGACGGCCCCTTCTTTCTAATTGGTCAGGCGAAAAAAGCTGAAATGCTCAGAGCCAATCAGAAGTATAGCAGGGCGGGTCATCGTCAATATGTATCAAGATTTACGGAGGAAGAAGTGGATAAAAAAAAAATGTCGCGCGCTGATGAAGGTTATTTCATACCACATAAACACAATACAGGGTAATACAAAATGTGAGCCAAATAAATAATAAGACAACAAACACCATAATCACATCTTTCAGCCAGAACTGGTCCACCAGCAATAACATTATTTTATATTTTCACTTCTTCTTGAACATTTGTTTTCTAATTTATGGAATTTATTTTGATTCAGCCATAAAATTAATGAAATAATCTTTGAATTTTGTTTTTAAAATGTTAAAAATAGCCTTTTAATAATGTATTCTGAAACAGTTAAAAATAATCAGAGAACTGACTAACACTGACCCTACACAACTATGTTGCACAATTAAGTCTTTTTTCTTTTTAAAGCGAAAGAGGTAATTTCAACAGGTAGATATGTCATATCTACATGTCATAAGATTTGTAACAAGGCAAACCGTTTGTAAATTGGTCGAAAATCGAGCAAGTTATGGTAATTTAATTAGTACATTTACCATTGACATCAATGTAATGATTGAGGCTAGATGTCTGAAGTAAGATGGCTACAACGTTGCTACGCTGGAGAATGATTGGTCATATGAAAAATGCTCACAGCCAATCAAAAAGAAGGGGCCGTCTAAGCATACCCGCCCCCAAAGTGCCAAAAAGAAACATGACAGCACGAGGAGAGATGCCAGGAGTACACAGAGAGCGCGCAGAAAGGCGTCGCGCGCGCGCAGAAAGGCACCGCGCGCGCACAGAAGGGCACCGCGCGCGCGCAAAAAGGCACCACGTGCGCCCAAAAGGGTGTCGCGCGCGCGCACGAAGTGGAGAATCAGCGCGCGATAACAGTTTTTATGCGCTCGGATTTTTGGCACTAATGTGACGCCATAAAAACTTTTCTTCTACATATAAAAAGTGCAACATTAAACAGTTTCAAGTCAACTCATCATGCTTAATTTATTAAAGCATTTGGGAAGCCTGTAGTTGATTTTTATTATGTCCATCCATCCATCCACTTTCTACCGCTTATTCCCTTTGGGGTCGCGGGGGGCGCTGGAGCCTATCTCAGCTACAATCGGGCGGAAGGCGGGGTACACGTAAATGTAAATGTTATATTTTTATCAACATGTGATAGCAGGGACCCTGCCATTCAAAACTAGGCTGCTCCATTACTAATGATTAATGTAACTATAGCATACCTGCCAACTACTCCGGTTTTCCCGTAATTAGTACGGTTTTCATCAACCTATTCCGGGTTACGGTTGCAGTGATAAAAAATACGGTTTTTCATTAATTAAATTTTTTTTTTTTTTTTAAAGTTTTATTCACGAAATCGCGTAACAACAATGACAATCGACACTGCTTCCCGTAACTTCCTATCGAGACATTCCGAATGCCATGCGCGAGGCTATTTATAGCACCGCTGCCAAGCACAAGGCACCAGTTGCCATTGTTTCCAAACGAGCGAACGATCATGGAATCAGCCGGAGAAAAATCGCAAACGAGTCTTAAACCGAAAAGAAAACTGCAGTCATTCCGTGAAGAATATTCAAAAGCCTATCCGGGAATAATTATCCGTTCCAAAAAGGGTGAAAACTACGCGAATTGCACCTTGTGCAGACAACATTTTTCGATCGGACAGGGAGGAATTAGCGATGTAAAAGACCACGTTGGGACAAAAGAACACAAGTCTAATGCCGTTGCTAGCGATACAAGTGGAAAACTTTCAACGTTTTTCGGATTTTAGCCACAAAAAGGTAATGACACCAATGTTATCTATTGGAATTGTTTAGTACTGTTATACTGTTAAAAGTGTTTATACTATTTATGCTTTCAAGTCCAAGTTGAAGAAATCTTGTTAAATGTTGACAGCATAACTACCAAAATACAGAAGTATGTCCTTAATATTTTTGCAGTGCTATTTCTGTTGAAAAGTTCAAATGATTACATTACAGATGTGATGTGCCACTTTTCAAGTGTCTGATGGCTTCAATTAATTTTCATTAATTTTTCATATTTTGAATTCTTTTGAAAGGCTTACAAAAAAACGACATTTGAATTGTAATTCCATGCTATTGACAGGACTATTAATTTTAATGAAGTTAGCTTACCATGTTTACAGTATGATAATTGTGATAGAAATGTGAATTTTAGGCACAGCATATTTTTTACAATTGAACAAGGCAGTAGATTATACAAGCTTGGACAGAAAGTTAATAATGACACCAATTTTTTTTTTAATGGAATTGTTTAGTACTGTTTTACCATTTGTTTACTGTAAAAAGTGTTTATACTATTTATACTTTCAATTAACAAATTGAAGTCTTGTGAAAGGTTGACAGGATAACTGGCATTAACTGTCAAAATAATTTCAAACTATTGAAGTTAGCTTACAGAATAAACATGTCAATCAACCCATATGATTTTTGCTGTAATGTTTTTGTTTTGAAAAGTCACTGTGACTGATAGAAAAGTGATGGTTTTAGCAACATTTTAACCTGTCTGAATGCTAATAATCATTTTGCGTCGGGGGGCGAAGCCTGAACCTTCACCAGGACTTTGTCCTGGACCCTGGCTACTAGGTTTTTCTGATTTCAAAAGTTGGCAGGTATGCTATAGCTGAAAAAATAGTACAGTAGCAATAGGAGAGACTATTCATCCCTGAACACAATGGAGTTACATTATTATATCAACTATCAGAGACAGAAACTCTTCATTTAACATAATGTTCTTTTTTGCTGCTTCAACACAGCTCAATCAACACAGAAAAAGGTAAAGTGAAATAACAGACAGACAGGGCTTTGCTGTCCATAACACACACACACACCGCAAAATGAGCTAACGTTACGCTAAAAGCTAATTAGCCTTCACCTCAAGCCAGGACTGCAAGCGAGCTGAGTTGCCGTTTATGTTTCTAGAAGGTCAACGGGCTCATACTGATGTTACTAGTAGTTGACTGGGAGGTGTTTATTATAATTTGGGGAGAGTCAACTGCCTGATGATTACCTGCTAAACACCTACCTGCTCATGACGACGCTGGACACTGACTACATGCGCTCTGAATACGCACTGCTGATTGGCTGTTACTATGGCGTCACATTAGTGCCAAAAATCCGAGCGCATAAAAACTGTTATCGCGCACTGATTCTCCACTTCATGCGCGCGCGCGCGACACCCTTTTGCGCGCGCGTGGTGCCTTTTTGCGCGCGCGCGACCCCTTTCTGCGCGCTCTCTGTGTACTCCTGGCATCTCTCCTCGCGCTGTCATGTTTCTTTTTGGCACTTTGGGGGCGAGTATGCTTAGACGGCCCCTCCTTTCTGATTGGCTGTGAGCATTTTTCATATGACCAATCATTCTCCAGCGTAGCAACGTTGTAGCGATCTTACCGCGGACATCTAGCCTCAATCATTACATTGATGTCAATGGTACATGTACTAATTAAATTACCATAACTTGCTCGATTTTCGACCAATTAACAAATGGTTTGCATTGTTACAAATCTTATTACATGTAGATATGACAAAGGATGCTGTACCTGTTGAAATGACCTCTTTCGCTTTAAAAAAAAAAGACTTAATTGTGCAACATAGTTGTGTAGGGTCAGTGTTAGTCAGTTCTCTGATTATTTTAAACTGTTTCAGAATACATTATTAGAAGCTATTTTTAACATTTTAAAAACAAAAAAATTTTTTTTTTTTTTTTTTTTTCTTTAGTTTATTTGGAACATGAACACACTTACATCATAATACATCACACAATTTCATATCATTTCATTTTACATCATGCCCGAAAAGGAGTAGGAAGAAGCAAAGCTTATTTAATCCTACCCCTTTCCCACGTCAAGCGTTTACAAATATATAGAATCATTTACTGACCTTTTTATATAATAAAATAACATCTATGAATTAGTATACAACAGTTTTGTAATATGTAATTAATTAATTAATTCAGTCATTATTAACATACTGAGATGAAGAATATCTTATTTTCAATAAGGTTGAAAGTATTTCTCATAATTCTTCTTTTTTGTACTCTATAAGCACTATTATTTTGAACAACCTCTTAAACTGGATCATATCAGTACAATTTTTAACTTCTTTACTTAATCCATTCCATAATTTAATTCCACATACTGAAATTCAAAGATTATTTCATTAATTTTATTCCTGAATCAAAAGAAATTCCATAAATTAGAAAACAAATGTTCAAGAAGAAGTGAAAATATAAAATAATGTTATGGTTGGATGTTATTGCTGGTGGACCAGTTCTGGCTGAAAGATGTGATTATGGTGTTTGTTGTCTTATTATTTATTTGGGTCACATTTTGTATTACCCTGTATTGTGTTTATGTGGTATGAAATAACCTTCATCAGCGGGCGACATTTTTTTTTATCCACTTCTTCCTCCGTAAATCTTGATACATATTGACGATGACCCGCCCTGCTATACTTCTGATTGGCTCTGAGCATTTTTCAGCGTTTTTCACCTGACCAATCAGAAAGAAGGGGCCGTCTAAGCATACCCGCCCCCAAAGTGCCAAAAAGAAACATGACAGCGCGAGGAGAGATGCCAGGAGTACACAGAGAGCGCGCAGAAAGGCGTCGCGGGCGCGCAAAAAGGCACCGCGCGCGCACAGAAAGGCACCGCGCGCGCGCAAAATGGTGTCGCGCGCGCGCACGAAGTGGAGAATCAGCGCGCGATAACAGTTTTTATGCGCTCGGATTTTTGGCACTAATGTGACGCCGTATGTTGGATTAGATTAGATTAGATTTATTGGTCCCCTTGGGGAAATTCATTGTCACTGCCGTACATTTAAACACTAGACATTACACATCACACAAAAAAAAATAACAAAAAGACATCATACATGACTAACACACATTTACAGGCTTGTCAGACAGGTCGGCCGGGCCTGCTGTTAAGGGCGGCTATAGCTGCAGGGATCAGGCTTTTCCTGAGGCGGGCCCTTTGTTTGTAACCAATCGATGGTTGTGTGGGTGGGACAATGCTGGGTGCTTTGTAGAGGACTGACAGAGACAGGCAGAAGAAAGTGGAGCAGCTTGTTAAGACTTTAGCTTAGGCGGCTACTTCATATGTGGAAACTCGTTCGGTACACCTCCGAACCGAACCGAAACCCCCGTACCGAAACGTTTCAATACAAATACACGTACCGTTACACCCCTACATACACGTTTTTAAATCTCTGGATTGATGAAGTAATGTGCTGATCATTCTTACTGGGGACTCTGGGGAAAAAGAGTTCATATGGTTCATGGGGACCACATTTAAATCATTTTGCATAATTCACACAAATTTGTACGTGACTACTGAGGACCATTTAACAAAAAAAAAAAAGTTCAAATGAAATATAACATGATGGTCAGAATACATCACTACAGCTGTCCTCTTATAGGAAGTTTCACCACTTAAATGTTCAAGCAAATCTCACACTCAAACTAACCAGTAGACATGTTTTATGGGCCAAAGCTTAAAAATCACTTAGGCATCTTCAGAATGGATCTGACTATCATTTAAAAAGGTTTCCCTTTAGGGGACCTGTTTTTTGGTCCCCATACCGTCAGAGGTCCCCTAAAGGTGACTGTGTAAACAGAGCGATGTCCCCATTAAGTAAGTATTGCCAGAACAAACACACACATACTAGTTATAATTTGGAATGGGGACCAAGTTTTTGATCATGACTTGTGGGGACCACCCTTTCTACAGGTTGTGGTGGCATAAAAAAAAGTAGGTAAAATGTCCACTGCCCAGTTAGCTCATACATGTCTTTACATCTTTAGATTGATGAAGTAATGTGCTGATCATTCTTACTGGGGCATACTTGCCAACCTTGAGACCTCCGATTTCGGGGGGTGGGGGGTGGGGTGGGCGTGGTCGGGGTGGGGCGGGGGCGTGGTTGGGGGCGTGGCTAAGAGGGGAGGAGTGTATTTACAGCTAGAATTCACCAAGTCAAGTATTTCATATATATATATATATATATATATATATATATATATATACTGTATATATATATAAATATATTAGAGATGCGCGGATAGGCAATTATTTCATCCGCAACCGCATCAGAAAGTCGTCAACCATCCGCCATCCACCCGATCTAACATTTAATCAGAACCGCACCCGCCCGCACCCGCCCGTTGTTATATATCTAATATCGACGATGCAAGGCATTAGTGAGGTTATAAAGCTTTTGCCTGTTAAAGAAAGGAGACTGATCCAATGCAGCACAGACATTCGCGTGCCACGCTGTCACGGCCCAGACGCACACCAGTGCGCAATCATATGGGAGCCGCGCTGAGCGCACCTCCAAGCGCGTCTCGCTGCCGGCGACGGCCGGGTATGGGCCCGACGCTCCAGCGCCATCCATTTTCAGGGCTAGTTGATTCGGCAGGTGGGTTGTTACACACTCCTTAGCGGGTTCCGACTTCCATGGCCACCGTCCTGCTGTCTATATCAACCAGGGTGAGCCCCACCCCTTTCGTGAGCGCACTGCGCGCGGAGTGACCCCTGTTACGCGCCCCCGGCAACAGGGGTGGCGGGCGAGGTAAGCTGCGCGGGCGGAGCGCGCGGAGTGACCCCTGTTACGAGCCCCCGGCCACGGGGGTGGCGGGCAGGTAAGCTGCTTACCTGCTGCGCGTGACGCCGGCCGCGGCGAAGGCGGACGAGGCGGGGTGTCGGTGCGGTGGGCGCGGTGGTGACCCTAGACGTGCGTCGGGCCCTTCTCGCGGATCGCCTCAGCTACGGCTCCCGGTGGGGCCCTCTCGGGGGAAGGGGCCTAGGTCCCGGACCCCGGCGAGGCGTCCCTTCTCCGCTCCGTAAAAGTGTCCATCTCTTTTTTTTTTTCTTCTTCTGTTGTGGCATATGCAGCAGGTGCCTGCTCATTTTTCGTATGTAGGTAACAACATTTAACTATGTATATATATTTCCCAATTGGTTTAACTGCCACCCGCCTGAATCTATTTAAAATCAAATTTTTTTTTATTTCAACCGCCCGACCCGACCCGCGGATAAAATCTAATTTTTTTTTATTTCAACCTCCCGATCCGCGGATAATCCGCGGACTCCGCGGTTGTGTCCGCAAACCGCGCATCTCTAATATATATATATATATATATATGTCTTAATAAGGTTATCCAAAAAATAGTGCTCGATACCGTAGTAGAGCGCAATATATGTATGTGTGGGAAACAAATCACAAGACTATTTCATCTCTACAGGCCTGTTTCATGAGGGGGGGTTCCCTCAATCATCAGGAGATTTTAATGGGAGCATTCGCATACCATGGTTTATATAGGGCACAGAGTGGGTGGGTACAGGCTGGCGTAGGGGCGTGGTGATTGGCTCATGTGTTACCTAGGAGGTGTTTCCGTCTGTGGCGGCATGCTGTTACAATTTCGCTGCGCTTGTTGAGGGATGACAGGTCTGGACGGTAAATAATAAACAGTTTCTCTTTCAAGCATAGGTTGCATCTTTTATTACCACTATTGTAAGGTGTGCTGGATGCAAGAATTTGCCTTGTTATTGAATATTCAACATTATTGTCTTTGAGGTCCCAAATGTGTTTGCTGAGTTCTGTGGTATTCCGCAGGTTTTGGTTCCTGAAAGAAGCCTTGTGATTGTTCCATCTGGTTTTGAATTCTCCCTCGGTTAATCCTACATATGTGTCGGATGTGTTAATGTCCTTGCGTGTTACCTTAGATTGGTAGACAACTGATGTTTGTAAGCACCCCCCGTTGAGAGGGCAATCAGGTTTCTTTCGACAGTTACAGCCTTTGTTGGTTTTGGAGTCGCTCTGTCCGGGGGCCGATGGCTCATTTGCAATTGTTTTGTTGTGGTTTGAGATAATTTGTCGTATATTGTTCATACAGCTGTAGCTCAATTTAATGTTGTTCTTGTTGAATACTTTTCTTAGGGTGTTGTCTTTGGGAAAGTGTTTGTCAATCAGATTGAGGAATTTGTGTCCAATGTTAGTTGAGACGTTTTTGCTGTATGGGGGGTTGTACCAGATGATGTCGTTTCGTTTTCTGTTCTTTTTTGGCTGGTTTCCTGGCGTGGGTTCATAGGTGAGGGTGAAATTGTATCCGCTTTCATCAAGGGCTTTTTGGTACGGGGGGGTTGCTTGGTCAAATTCAGCTTTACTAGCAAAGCTGAATTTATATATATATATATATATATATATATATATATATATATATATATGGATGGATGGATGGATGTTTGTCTGTTGCCATCTCCTGGTGAATGTTGGCTATAGCGTACTGGGGTTACTTTTTGGTTGGCCAACGATTTACGTGGTGTTGCGCACCTGACGTCAAGTGTCTGTTCTGAAGTCTACGGTATAGAGACATACTTCATCCCCTCGCCTGTTTATTGCCTGTTTATTGCCTGTTTATTGCTCCATGCGGACCTGGAGGGTCCGCATGGAGCAATGTTGTTGTAATATATTGAGTTGGAGGGGGCGTGGCCTCCAGGTCCGCCTGAATTTCGGGAGATTTTCGGGAGAAAATGTGTCCCGGGAGGTTTTCGGGAGAGGCGCTGAATTTCGGGAGTCTCCCGGAAAAATCCGGGAGGGTTGGCAAGTATGTACCGGGGACCCTGGGGAAAATACTTAATATGGTTCATGGGGACCACATTTAAATCATTTTGCATCATTCACACACATTTTTACGTGACTACTGAGGACCATTTAAAAGAAAACTAAAGAAAAAGTTCAAATGAAATATGACATGATCCTCAGAATACATCACTACAGCTGTCCTCTTATAGTAAACATGTTTTATGGGTCAAAGCTTAAACATCACTTAGGCATCTTCAGAATGGATCTGACTATCATTTAAAAAGGTTTCCCTTTAGGGGACCTGTTTTTTTGTATTGTCGCCACTGTGTAAACCAGTGGTTCTCAAACTTTTTTTGTCATCCCCCGCTTTGAACAAGGGGGAGTTTTCAAGCCCCACCTGCCCCCATCGCCCCAACAGAGCGCTAATGCCAAGCTTTAACATTTTCAAATTTATTGAACATCAAGTTGTATACATTCAAACTCAATAACATAAAATAACATCAAGTTCAATAATAAATAAAATAACTGTGCAGTTGTGGTATAACTTGCATCAAGTTCAATAATAAATAAAATAACTTCTATCAAGTTCAATAATAAATAAAACAAAAGTGTTATAACTTGCATCAAGTTCAATAATAAATCAAAACAAGTGTTATAACTTGCATCAAGTTCAATAATAAATAAAAAAAAGTGTTATAACTTGCATCAAGTTCAATAATAAATCAAAAAAAGTGTTATAACTTGCATCACGTTCAATAATAAATCAAAAAAAGTGTTATAACTTGCATCAAGTTCAATAATAAGTCAAATAACTTGCATCAAGTTCAATAATAAATCAAAAAAAGTGTTATAACTTGCATCACGTTCAATAATAAATCAAAAAAAGTGTTATAACTTGCATCAAGTTCAATAATAAATCAAATAACTTGCATCAAGTTCAATAATAAATCAAATAACTTGCATCAAGTTCAATAATAAATCAAAAAAAGTGTTATAACTTGCATCAAGTTCAATAATAAATCAAACAAAAGTGTTATAACTTGCATCAAGTTCAATAATAAATCAAACAAAAGTGTTATAACTTGCATCAAGTTCAATAATAAATCAAAAAAAGTGTTATAACTTGCATCAAGTTCAATAATAAATCAAAAAAAGTGTTATAACTTGCATCAAGTTCAATAATAAATTAAAAAAAAGTGTTATAACTTGCATCAAGTTCAATAATAAATCAAATAACTTGCATCAAGTTCAATAATAAATAAAATAAAAGTGCCACTTTGCAATCTTTGCAAAAAAAAAAAAGGAGGAGCTATGCATTTGGCAAGACAGGGCAAGTGACAGCACTTTCCCCCGGGAGAGCCACCTTGCTTCACTGTGAAACAGCACTGCTGTATGATCAGCTCCCATTTCCTCACACAGTGCAGAGAACAGTCGCACTTTCAGTGGTCGTGTTTTGATCAAATTTACCGCGCTCACAACATCTGTTAAAACCTCATTGAGTTCGGGGCTGAGCTGCCTTGACGCGAGTGCTTCCCGGTGAATGACACAGTGTGTGCCCGTCACATTTTTGTTTCTCTGCAGGCGCTGGCTCTGGCTCGACGACCTTTGAGGTGCGAGTCACAAATGTATATATTTGTGTAATTGTGGTCCACACATTAGCCTGCTACCCATCCGCGCGAAAGTTTGTTCCGCTTAGCCCCGCCCCCATTAGTTACTGTTGCTATGTCTGTCAAACTTTCGCTCCTACCGAGAAATTTAAAGCCTACAGTAAAAATAAGTACCGGTAATTTCCATTTATTTATATAGCGGATTTCACAGACAGAATCACAAAGTGATTTACAGTGTGTATAGAAAATGAAAGCATAGTAAAAAAAAAAAATCTAAGAATATAATAATTTAAAAAAAAATTTAAAGTGAAATTTCCTCCCGTTCCTCGCGCCCCACCTGTCATGTCTCTATTCCCCACCAGTGGGGCGCGCCCCACACTTTGAGAAACGCTGGTGTAAACAGAGCGATGTCCCCATTAAGTAGGCATTGCCAGAACACACACACACACACACACACAGTTGAATGAATTATTTGATTCCATGCCATCAGTCCCTGCCTCTCCCTGTGAAACATCCCTCAGTGTGCCATTCTTCGCTGTGATTAATGGCCGCTGCACACCCAAAAACCTGACAGAACGCAATTAAAAATAACATGGATCGCTGTCAAATCAACTCTTAATTGTTATCGTTCTCAAATCAAACCCTCATCAGATCCAAGCCCTCCAGACATTTCCGGACCGGATTCCCATTCTACGGTTCCTGGCATCAGCCACCCTGCAACTCTCCACAAGCCTCCCGTGCCTCTCGCTCAGCCTCACTCCATCCTGCCGGCCCAGGTGCAGCCACAGGGCCTCTGCCCTGACCCCCACATGCCGCCGCCACCGCCGCCCTACATCAGCACAGAAGACCTCAACAAGGAAGATGTCATCTTCTTCTGAATTCACATCAGCAGTCTTAATATATTTACTCTCTTCTAAAGCCCAAACATTTGGCTTCTTTACATGAATCGATCCAAAGATGTCAGCCATTGTCAGTGAAAGAAGTCCAATGATGTGAAGACCAGACTGACGTGTGCGTCAACAGGAACACTTGCTTGGTGGTTCATTTGCACAGTGTAAATACTCCATTCCTGACTCTTGAACGAGCCTTTAGGGGTCTTTTTATAATGCTTTGTAGTGTTCTTAACTACACTTTTAGGGATATTTTTCTAATCCTAGAAATGATCAAGTCAACACCCTTTGTTGAAATATTCTTCCCTCCATGTGACTGAGTGAAGGTAGGAGGCGGTGTACCCCCTGGATACAATCACGGGTCCCCTTTCGTTTTAAGCCTACACTTTTTATTATGGTCCCTTTTTAAAAAACAAAACAAATGTACAGATCTATAATGAAGACATCAGATTTTGAATGTTATCAGTGTGTGTTTAGACTCTGATTGAAGTTTTTGGCCGGCTGGTGAAGGCAAAATACAGTCGTGGTCAAAAGTGTACACACACTTGTAAAGAACATCATGTCATGGCTGTCTTGACTTTACAATCATTTCTACAACTTTTATTTTTTGTGATAGAGTGATTGCCCTTTGTCACCGATTCTGTTCATAACTTTTACGGACAGAATTTCTAGGCGCAGTCAAGGCGTTGAGGGGATCCGGTTTGGTGGCTGAAGGATTAGGTCTCTGCTTTTTGCAGATGATGTGGTCCTGATGGCTTCATCTGGCCAGGATCTTCAGCTCTCACTGGATCGGTTCGCAGTGAAGCGACTGGGATGAGAATCAGCACCTCCAAGTCCGAGTCCATGGTTCTCGCCCGGAAAAGGGTGGAGTGCCATCTCCGGGTTGGGGAGGAGACCCTGCCCCAAGTGGAGGAGTTCAAGTACCTGGGAGTCTTGTTCACGAGTGAGGGAAAAGTGGATCGTGAGATCGACAGGCGGATCGGTGCGGCGTCTTCAGTAATGCGGACGCTGTATCGATCCGTTGTGGTGAAGAAGGAGCTGAGCCGGAAGGCAAAGCTCTCAATTTACCGGTCGATCTACGTTCCCATCCTCACCTATGGTCATGAGCTTTGGGTTATGACCGAAAGGACAAGCCAGATGAGGTGGTTCGGGCATCTGGTCAGGATGCCACCCGAACGCCTCCCTCGGGAGGTGTTTAGGGCACGTCCAACCGGTAGGAGGCCACGGGGAAGACCCAGGACACGTTGGGAAGACTATGTCTCCCGGCTGGCCTGGGAACGCCTCGGGATCCCCCGGCAGGAGCTGGACGAAGTGGCTGGGGGAGAGGAAAGTCTGGGCTTCCCTGCTTAAGCTGCTGCCCCCGCGACCCGACCTCGGATAAGCGGAAGAAGATGGATGGATGGATGGATGGGTGATTGGAGCACATACTTGTTGGTCACAAAAAACATTCATCAAGGCTTGAATTTTTGACCACTTTTGACAAAATTGGTGCAGTTCAGCTACATTTGTCGGTTTTCTGACATGGATTTGTTTCTTCAGCATTGTCCACACATTTAAGTCAGGACTTTGGGAAGGCCATTCTAAAACCTTCATTCTAGCCTGATTTAGCCATTCCTTTACCGCTTTTGACGTGTGTTTGGGGTCATTGTCCTGTTGGAGCACCCATTACCCCACTATGGACTGGACTCTTACTGTTATGTTGGATCCACTATGGACTGAACTCTCACAATATTATGTTAGACCCACTCGACATCCATTGCATTCGGTCTCCCTAGAGGGGGGGGGGTTACCCACATATGCGGTCCTCTCCAAGGTTTCTCATAGTCATTCACATCGACGTCCCACTGGGGTGAGTTTTTCCTTGCCCTTATGTGGGCTATACCGAGGATGTCGTTGTGGCTTGTGCAGCCCTTTGAGACACTTGTGATTTAGGGCTATATAAATAAACATTGATTGATTGATTGATTGATTTTTTGTTTCATCTGACCACAGAACTTTCCTCCAGAAGGTCTTATCTTTGTCCATGTGATGTCAGATGAAACAAAAAATGGAGCTGTTTGGCCACAATACCCAGCAATATGTTTGGAGGAGAAAAAGTGAGGCCTTTAATCCCAGGAACACTATGACTACCGCCAAGCATGGTGGTGGTAGTATTATGCTGTGGGTCTATTTTGCTGCCAATGGAACTGGTGCTTTAATTGAGACAATAAAAAAGGAGGATTACCTCCAAATTCTTCAGGACAAGCTAAAATCATCAGCCCGTAGGTTGGGTCTTGGGCGCAGTTGGGTGTTCCAACAGGACAATGACCCCAAACACACCTCAGAAGTGGTAAAGGAATGGCTAGAATGAAGGTTTTAAAGTTAAAGTTAAAGTTAAAGTACCAATGATTGTCACACACACACTAGGTGTGGCGAAATTATTCTCTGCATTTGACCCATCACCCTTGATCACCCCCTGGGAGGTGAGGGGAGCAGTGGGCAGCAGCAGTGGCCGCGCCCGGGAATCATTTTGGTGATTTAACCCCCAATTCCAACCCTTGATACTGAGTGCCAAGCAGGGAGGCAATGGGTCCCATTTTTTTTATAGTCTTTGGTATGACTCGGCCGGGGTTTGAACTCACAACCTACCGATCTCAGGGCGGACACTCTAACCACTAGGCCACTGAGTAGGTGAATGAATGGGTGATTGGAGCACATACTTGTTGGTCACAAAAAACATTCATCAAGTTAGCCATCCACAAGCTTCTGCTTGGATTTTTGACCACTCCTCTTGACAAAATTGGTGCAGTTCAGCTAAATTTGTCGGTTTTCTGACATGGATTTGTTTCTTCAGCATTGTCCACACGTCAGGACTTTGGGAAGGCCATTCTAAAACCTTCATTCTAGCCTGATTTAGCCATTCCTTTACCACTTTTGACGTGTGTTTGGGGTCATTGTCCTGTTGGAGCACCCATTACCCCACTGTGGACTGGACTCTTACTGTTATGCTGGATCCACTATGGACTGGACTCTCACAATATTATGTCAGACCCACTCGACATCCATTGCATTCGGTCTCCCCTAGAGAGAGGAGGGGTTACCCACATATGCGGTCCTCTCCAAGGTTTCTCATAGTCATTCACATCGACGTCCCACTGGGGTGAGTTTTTCCTTGCCCTTATGTGGGCTATACCGAGGATGTCGTTGTGGCTTGTGCAGCCCTTTGAGACACTTGTGATTTAGGGCTATATAAATAAACATTGATTGATTGATTGATTGATTTTTTGTTTCATCTGACCACAGAACTTTCCTCCAGAAGGTCTTATCTTTGTCCATGTGATGTCAGATGAAACAAAAAATGGAGCTGTTTGGCCACAATACCCAGCAATATGTTTGGAGGAGAAAAAGTGAGGCCTTTAATCCCAGGAACACTATGACTACCGCCAAGCATGGTGGTGGTAGTATTATGCTGTGGGCCTATTTTGCTGCCAATGGAACTGGTGCTTTAAATGGGACAATTAAAAAAGGAGGATTACCTCCAAATACTTCAGGACAAGCTAAAATCATCAGCTCCAAGGTTGGGTCTTGGGCGCAGTTGGGTGTTCCAACAGGACAATGACCCCAAACACACCTCAAAAGTGGTAAAGGAATGGCTAGAATGAAGGTTTTAGAATGGCCTTCCTAAAGTCCTGACTTAAACATGTGGACAATGCTGAAGAAACAAGTCCATGTCAGAAAAGCAACACATTTAGCTGAACTGCACCAATTTGGTCAAGAGGAGTGGTCAAAAATCCAAGCAGAAGCTTGTTGATGGCTACCAAAAGTGCCTTATTGCAGGTAAACTTGCCAAGGGACATGTAAGCAAATATTAACATTGCTGTATGTATACTTCTGACCCATTTTCAGTAGAGTCATAATAAATTCATAAAAGAAGCAAACTTCATGAATGTTTTTTGTGAGCAACAAGTATGTGCTCCAATCACTACATCACAACAAAATAAGAGTTGTAGAAATGACTGAAAACTCAAGACAGCCATGACATGATGTTCTTTACAAGTGTATGTCCACTTTTGACCACCACTGTACTTCTTTAAGGCGGTCTGTCATAAACGTTTTTAGCTTTCAATCAAACATTATTGTGTGGTTTTGTACAAACCCCGTTTCCATATGAGTTGAGAAATTGTGTAAGATGTAAATATAAACGGAATACAATGATTTGCAAATCCTTCTCAACCAATATTCAATTGAATGCGCTACAAAGACAACATATTTGATGTTCAAACTGATAAACATTTTTATTTTTTTGCAAATAATCATTAACTTTAGAATTTGATGCCAGCAACACGTGACAAAGAAGTTGGGAAAGGTGGCAATAAATACTGATAAAGTTGAGGAATGCTCATCAAAGACTTATTTGGAACATCCCACAGGTGAACAGGCAAAGTTGGGAACAGGTGGGTGCCATGATTGGGTATAAAAGTAGATTCTATGAAATGCTCAGTCATTCACAAACAAGGATGGGGCGAGGGTCACCACTTTGTCAACAAATGCGTGAGCAAATTTTTGAACAGTTTAAGAACAACATTTCTCAACCAGCTATTGCAAGGAATTTAGGGATTTCACCATCTACGCTCCGTAATATCATCAAAGGGTTCAGAGAATGTGGAGAAATCACTGCACGTAAGCAGCTAAGCCCGTGACTTTCCATCCCTCAGGCTGTACTGCATCAACAAGCGACATCAGTGTGTAAAGGATGTCACCACATGGGCTCAGGAACACTTCAGAAACCCACTGTCAGTAACTACAGTTGGTCGCTTACATCTGTAAGTGCAAGTTAAAACTCTCCTATGCAAGGCAAAAACCGTTAATCAACAACACCCAGAAGCGCCGTCGGCTTCGCTGGGCCTGAGCTCATCTAAGATGGACTGATACAAAGTGGAAAAGTGTTCTGTGGTCCGACGAGTCCACATTTCAAATTGTTTTTGGAAACCGTGGACGTCGTGTCCTCCGGACCAAAGAGGAAAAGAACCATCCGGATTGTTATAGGTGCAAAGTTCAAAAGCCAGCATGTGTGATGGCATGGGGGTGTATTAGTGCCCAAGACATGGGTAACTTACACATCTGTGAAGGCGCCATTAATGCTGAAAGGTACATACAGGTTTTGGAGCAACATATGTTGCCATCCAAGCAACGTTACCATGGACGCCCCTGCTTATTTCAGCAAGACAATGCCAAGCCGCGTGTCACATCAACGTGGCTTCATAGTAAAAGAGTGCGGGTACTAGACTGGCCCGCCTGCAGTCCAGACCTGTCTCCCATTGAAAATGTGCGGCGCATTATGAAGCCTAAAATAGCACAACGGAGACCCCCGGACTGTTGAACAACTTAAGCTGTACATCAAGCAAGAATGGGAAAGAATTCCACCTGAGAAGCTTCAAAAATGTGTCTCCTCAGTTCCCAAACCTTTACTGAGTGTTGTTAAAAGGAAATGCCATGTAACACAGTGGTGAACATGCCCTTTCCCAACTACTTCGGCACGTGTTGCAGCCATGAAATTCTAAGTTAGTCATTATTTGCAAAAAAAAAAAAAAAAAGTTTATTTTATTACCGTATTTATTAGCCTTTATTTAACCAGGTAAAATCCCATTGAGATCAAAGATCTCTTTTCCAAGGGAGACCTGGCCAAGAGGGCAGCAGCAAGGTTACATTAAAAACAGTAAACAAATACAGTTTTTTTACAACATACTGAATGTGCTCCTTAAAACTCAAGTGGTCATCAATTAAAAATCCTAAATATTTAAAAGCAGATACTAACATAATTTGTTGCCCATTTCTTGTTAAAATGTTCTCACACAGTGATGATCTTACAGTTTTTGATGTGGTAAAGAGCATACACTTTGTTTTCTCTGCATTTAAAACCAGTTGAAGATAGCAAAGTTGTTCTTGTACTCTGTCAAATGCATGTTGTAGATATTTAAAAGCCTCAGCAAGAGTGGGTGCTGTGCAGTATATGACAGTATCATCAGCATAGAAATGGAAAGTTGAGTTCGGAATATTCTGTCCAAGATTATTTATGTAAATAGTGAATAATAAGGGGCCCAACACAGAACCTTGAGGGACACCCTTTTTCACTTGCAGTACGTCCGAGGAGGAACCTTCTATCTGAACAGCCTGAGTTCTACTTGTGAGGTAATTTGCAAACCATCCAACTGCTTGCTGAGAAAAACCAATAGCTGAAAGACGTTTGATTAAAATTACATGATCAACAGTATCAAATGCCTTTGAAAAGTCAATAAAGAGGGACAGACAGCACTGCTTCTTGTCAAGAGCTTCAGTTACATCATTTATAAACTTCATAGCAGCAGTAACAGTACTGTGATTTCTACGAAAACCTGACTGAAATGGTGACAGAATAAAATTGGTGTCCAAAAAGTCTTTTATCTGTTCACTGATAAGGGATTCAAGCACTTTTGCCAGAACAGAGAGTTTAGAGATCGGTCTGTAATTATTTAGATTACTAGGGTCGCCTCCTTTTAATAGGGGGATTACAAGTATATATGAGTTTGAACATCAAATATGTTGTCTTTGTAGTGCATTCAATTGAATATGGGTTGAAAAGGATTTGCAAATCATTGTATTCCGTTTATATTTACATCTAACACCATTTCCCAACTCATATGGAAACGGGGTTTTGTATTAGTGTTCCTAAAAATAGATATACTGGTTACCAGACCAATTTTTGCACCCCTGAGGCAAAATAATTGCCCAGGCCTGCCTTAATTAAAGTCATGCGGTGCACAAGCTTGAGGACGCTTTCAACACATTCCCCACGTCCACCCGCTTCCCCCTCCTCTCCGAGCTGCACCCCCGCGGGGAAGTCAGAAAAGGCGCTCCCGTTCTTCACTGTCATTTTCTTGTCAGAAAGAGACCGCTGTATCTTATCTTGGAACATGACACTTTTTTAATTCCAGGTACCAGCCATAGTGACTGTGTGATGACATTTCATTAGCAGCGTGACACCTCTGAGGTCATGTGACTGAAGAAACATGGCAATGGCATCCATGGAGTGAGTAGCTGATGTATATTTTGTAGATTTGTGTACATAAATGTAATGTATGTGATGTGATTCTTACATGAGGTACGGACTTGTAACGTGTTTTCTGAATAGACCGCCATGACGTTCTCTTGGGAGAAGTGAAGGTGCGTTTGTTGTAACCTCTCGTTTGTTTTCTCGTAGCAGCCATGGTCCTCCCTCTCCCACACTAAAGCGAAGTACACACATAAAGATCTTCTAAATCTGGGGTGTGCTCCGATATTTACATCGCACACCCACCGTTGTGTCCCACTACAGATCCACATTGATTGAGACTTTTATTAGTAGATTGCACAGTGCCAGGGCCGGCCCGTGGCACAGGCCATATAGGCAAATGCTAAGGGCGCCGTCCACCAGGGGGCGCCACGCCAGTGCCACAAATGTTGGAGAAAAAAATAAATAAAATAAAAGTTGGTACTATTATTTCTAAATACAAAAAATAATCCCACGTTAATTAAAATGCAAAGTAAAGCCTATTTAATAGAAATATTATTTGTTACAACATTACGCCCCCCCCCATCCATCCATCCATCTTCTTCCGCTTATCCGAGGTCGGGTCGCGGGGGCAGCAGCCTAAGCAGGGAAGCCCAGACTTCCCTCTCCCCAGCCACTTCGTCCAGCTCCTCCCGGGGGATCCCGAGGCGTTCCCAGGCCAGCCAGGAGACATAGTCTTCCCAACGTGTCCTGGGTCTTCCTCGTGGCCTCCTACCGGTCGGACATGCCCTAAACACCTCCTTAGGGAGGCGCTCGGGTGGCATCCTGACCAGATGCCCGAACCACCTCATCTGGCTCCTCTCGATGCGGAGGAGCAGCGGCTTTACTTTGAGCTCCCCCCGGATGACAGAGCTTCTCACCCTATCTCTAAGGGAGAGCCCCGCCACCCGGCGGAGGAAACTCATTTCGGCCGCTTGTACCCGTGATCTTGTCCTTTCGGTCATAACCCAAAGCTCATGACCATAGGTGAGGATGGGAACGTAGATCGACCGGTAAATTGAGAGCTTTGCCTTCCGGCTCAGCTCCTTCTTCACCACAACGGATCGATACAGCGTCCGCATTACTGAAGACGCCGCACCGATCCGCCTGTCGATCTCACGATCCACTCTTCCCTCACTCGTGAACAAGACTCCGAGGTACTTGAACTCCTCCACTTGGGGCAAGATCTCCTCCCCAACCCGGAGATGGCACTCCACCCTTTTCCGGGCGAGAACCATGGACTCGGACTTGGAGGTGCTGATTCTCACGGAAACCCCCCGCACGGTGCGCCCCCTCCCTTCCCGTATCATGACTCTTTTTGGACGTCACCACATCAAAAAATCAACACAAGATGTCAAAACGGCCAAAACTGTCAGGTGCCCAGGGAAGACAAAAGAGAAAAGAAGAGGAGAAACGAGAAAAGACAGAGGTAGCAGGTAGGTAACGTTAGAAAATTATTTGTCTGTTACAGAATGTGATAGTAACCTGGCTTTTTAGCATTAAGCTAATGTTACATGATTCGGCAATTGCTAATCTATAATCTGTTTTAACGTCGGGTTAATATTGTGGAGGGGGCTAAATTGTTATGGAAAATAATAATGTAACGTTAGGTAATTACAGTACTCCCACCTTACATTCCTTAGGGACAATTGTATTAGATCTTTTAAGCAGGTGTTTTTTGTTTACATTGTTATTGCCTTCTGGTTAGCTAATGTTTGCCCTGCAGGTAATAGTCACTTTTCCACCCCTTTATATATTAGATATAGTTGTAAGTAAAAAAAAAAAAAGGTCAAAGACAAAGCTATTCGGTTTCTTGTGAGTATATACTAGAGATGCGCGGATAGGCAATTTATTTCATCCGCAACCGCGTCAGAAAGTCGTCAACCATCCGCCATCCACCCGATGTAACGTTTGATCAGAACTGCACCCGCCCGCCATCCGCCCGTTGTTATATATCTAATATTAATTAAAAAAAAAAAAAAAAAAGGGTGAAAACTACGCGAATTGCACCTTGTGCAGACAAGATTTTTCGATCGGACACGGAGGAATTAGCGATGTAAAAGACCACGTTGGGACAAAAAAACACAAGTCTAATGCCGTTGCTAGCGATACAAGTGGAAAACTTTCAACGTTTTTCCTCGCCCAAACAGATTCTTTGGATGTGATAAATGCCAAAGTTTTATTTACGGAGGCAATAATTGAGCATGGACTTCCAATCGCACTGGCTGATCACATGGGACAGTTAATAATGTAATGCAACCTTTAAAAATCATTACGCGGTGATCGCGATCCCAAAAATAAACTTTTCTTGCATGATAATGTCCAGAAAAATTCGCTTTATATTACTATAGAGTCCTTTTAACGAATGAGTTTGATGGTTTATCACAAACCTTAAATGAAATTCCATGGCCACCGTCCTGCTCTCTATATCAACCAGGGTGAGCCCCACCCCTTTCGTGAGCGCACTGCGAAAGCGGAGTGACCCCTGTTACGCGCCCCCGGCAACAGGGGTGGCAAGCAGGTAAGCTGCGCGGGCGGAGCGCGCGGAGTGACCCATGTTACGAGCCCCCGGCCACGGGGGTGGCGGGCAGGTAAGCTGCTTACCTGCTGCGCGTGACGCCGGCCGCGGCGAAAGCGGACGAGGCGGGGTGTCGGTGCGGTGGGCGCGGTAGTGACCCTGGACGTGCGTCGGGCCCTTCTCGCAGATCGCCTCAGCTCCCGGTGGGGCCCTCTCGGGGGAAGGGGCCTCGGTCCCGGACCCCGGCGAGGCGTCCCTTCTCCGCTCCGTAAAAGAGTCCATCTCTTTTTTTTTTTTTTTCTTCTGTTGTGGCATATGCAGCAGGTGCCTGCTCGTTTTTCGTATGTGGGTAACAACATTTAACTATGTATATATATTTCCCAATTGGTTTAACTGCCACCCGCAAAAAAAAACCAAAAAAAACAAATCTAATTAATCCGCCCGACCCGACCCGCGAGCGGATAAAATCTTATTTTTTTTTCATTTCATCCGCCCGATCCGCGGATAATCCGCGGACTCCGCGGTTGTGTCCGCAAACCGCGCATCTCTAGTATATACACTTCACTGCCGATGTGGGGGGGCGCCACCTAAAATCTTGCCTAGGGCGCCAGATTGGTTAGGGCCGGGCCTGCACAGTACAGTATATATTCCCTACAATTGACCACTAAATGGTAACACCCCAATAAGTTTTTCAACTTGTTTAAGTCGGGGTCCACGTTAATCAATTCACACTAGTCCAGTAAGGGTGGGCGTATTGATCTCACGATATTTGGTATCGAATTGATCCTGGGTTGATACTGAGGTGGCAGTTTCTCGTCTTTACGTGCAGATCAGAATACGTGCTTTCCAGCTCGTCCAGTAACGAACGAAACTGACGGTGATTTAAAGGGGAACATTATCACCAGACCTATGTAAGCGTCAATATATACCTTCATGTTGCAGAAAAAAGACCATATATTTTTTTAACCGATTTCCGAACTCTAAGTGGGTGAATTTTGGCGAATTAAATATTTGCTCTCGGCGCGATGACGTCACAACCTGACGTCGCATCGGGAAGCAATCCGCCATTTTCTCAAACACCGAGTCAAATCAGCTCTGTTATTTTCCGTTTTTCCGACTGTTTTCCGTACCTTGGAGACATCATGCCTCGTCGGTGTGTTGTCGGAGGGTGTAACAACACCAACAGGGACGGATTCAAGTTGCACCAGTGGCCCAAAGATGCCAAAGTGGCAAGAAATTGGACGAAAGCTATGCTACGACAGAGATGGCAAGAATGTGTGGATATCCTGCGACACTCAAAGCAGATGCATTTCCAACCATAAAGTCAAAGAAATCTGCCACCAGACCCCCATTGAATCTGCCGGAGTGTGTGAGCAATTCAGGGACAAAGGACCTCGGTAGCACGGCAAGCAATGGCGGCAGTTTGTTCCCGGCTCACACCGTCCCAAGATGATCAAGAGAAGAAAGAAAATTTGAAAATCATTTTTCACCTTAAAAATCATTTTTACCCTTGAAAAAAACATTTTACCTTGAAAATTTTTTTTTACCTTGAAAATGATTTTTTACCTTGAAAAAAAAACTTTACCTTGAAAAAAAAAATTTACCTTGAAAATTTTTTTTACCTTGAAAATCATTTCTTTACCTTGAAAATCATTTTTAACCTTGAAAAAAAAATTTTACCTTAAATTTTTTTTTCCTTGAAAATCATGTTTTAACTTAAAACACTTTTATTTTATTTTTAAATTTTTTTAACTTAAAAAAAAAAAAAATCTAATTTTTGTAAAAAAAAAAAAAAAATTTTTAATTTTTTTTTAGAATAAAAAAAAAAAAATTTTAAATTTTTAATTTTTAATTTTTTTAAATTTTAAATTTTTTTTTTAATTTTTTTAAAGTTTAAAAAAAAAAAATTTTTTTTAAATATTTTTAAATATTTCTAACTTTTTTTTTTACTTTTTTTTAACTTTAAAAAAAATGTTTTACCTTGTCAGCAGGCCAGCTTCCTTGGCCTGCTGACATGAGGGTATGTCTACAGAATATATTAATTGATGAAAATTGGGCTGTCTGCACTCTCAAAGTGCATGTTGTTGCCAAATGTATTTCATATGCTGTAAACCTAGTTCATAGTTGTTAGTTTCCTTTAATGCCAAACAAACACATACCAATCGTTGGTTAGAAGGCGATCGCCCAATTCGTCCTCGCTTTCTCCCGTGTCGCTGGCTGTCGCGTCGGTTTCGCTTGCATACGGTTCAAACCGATATGGCTCAATAGCTTCAGTTTCTTCTTCAATTTGGTTTTCGCTACCTGCCTCCACACTACAACCATCCGTTTCAATACATGCGTAATCTGTTGAATCGCTTAAGCCGCTGAAATCCGAGTCTGAATCCGAGCTAATGTCGCTATAGCAAATGATTGTCTTCATGCGAGCGCAGCGTCTCTTCCAGTCAGTCAGTCCTCACATTGTCAGCAATATCTGCCTGCAAAGAAAGGGGTTATTTGTTGTTTTTTTTACCAAGTTTTTCTTATTTTGCATGAAAATAATTCATTGTCAGTACAATTAGTAATTGAACATAAATCATACTTGCCAACCCTCCCGGATTTTCCGGGAGACTCCCGAAATTCAGCGGCTCTCCCGAAAACCTCCCCGGGACAAATATTCTCCCGAAAATCTCCCGAAATTCAGGCGGAGCTGGAAGCCACGCCCCCTCCAGCTCCATGCGGACCTGAGTGACGTCAGGTGCGCAACACCACGTAAATCGTTGGCCAACCAAAAAGTAACCCCAGTACACTATAGCCAACATTCACCAGGAGATGGCAACAGACAAACATAGATCACTCTATTACATTCCTCCCCTTTTAGAAATGTATAGAAGTTACTCAAAATAAATAAACAACCCAACCAAAAAATGCAGCAGCTCAATTAAAAAACTGTACTTAAGTCACATTCTTTTCTTTTTTTTTTTTTAGTACTGAACTCTTAACCCTCATTTGTAAAAAATAACATGCTTAGTATACAAACAGTATTTGTACACCTTTAACACAGATTTTTATACTGTTTTCAGAGATTCCGTTTTTTTGGTGGTACTCGAAACCTTTCTGGGTACCTGCGAAAGGGTGTTCAGCATGGTTGGAAAAATAGTGACAGAGAATAGAACAAGGATGGACAATTCAACCCTTAACTCAACAATGAGTAGATGAGTGTTATGTGTGTGTATATGTGTAAATAAATGAACACTGAAATTCAAGTATTTATTTTATTTATATATATATATATAATAAAATAAATATATATATATATAGCTAGAATTCACTGAAAGTCAAGTATTTCTTATAAATATATATATATATATATATATATATATATATATATATATATATATATATATATTTATAAGAAATACTTGACTATATATATATATATATATTTATAAGAAATACTTGACTTTCAGTGAATTCTAGCTATATATATATATATTTATTTTATTATATATATATATATAAATTAAATAAATACTTGAATTTCAGTGTTCATTTATTTACACATATACACACACATAACACTCATCTACTCATTGTTGAGTTAAGGGTTGAATTGTCCATCCTTGTTCTATTCTCTGTCACTATTTTTCCAACCATGCTGAACACCCTTTCGCAGGTACCCAGAAAGGTTTCGAAGTACCACCAAAAAAACTGAATCTCTGAAGACAGTATAAAAATCTGTGTTAAAGGTGTACAAATACTGTTTGTATAATAAGCATGTTATTTTTTTTTACAAATGAGGGTTAAGAGTTCAGTACTAAAAAAAAAAGAAAAGAATGTGGCTTAAGTACAGTTTTTTAATTGAGCTGCTGCATTTTTTGGTTGGGTTGTTTATTTATTTTGAGTAACTTCTATACATTTCTAAAAGGGGAGGAATGTAATAGAGTGATCTATGTTTGTCTGTTGCCATCTCCTGGTGAATGTTGGCTATAGCGTACTGGGGTTACTTTTTGGTTGGCCAACGATTTACGTGGTGTTGCGCACCTGACGTCACTCAGGTCCGCATGGAGCTGGAGGGGGCGTG
This sequence comes from Nerophis lumbriciformis, assembly GCF_033978685.3. Lineage (NCBI taxonomy): Eukaryota > Metazoa > Chordata > Actinopteri > Syngnathiformes > Syngnathidae > Nerophis > Nerophis lumbriciformis. The sequence continues at coordinate 4,205,918 of NC_084561.2, forward strand.
GCTTCCAGCTCCGCCTGAATTTCGGGAGATTTTCAGGAGAAAATTTGTCCCGGGGAGGTTTTCGGGAGAGGCGCTGAATTTCGGGAGTCTCCCGGAAAATTCGGGAGGGTTGGCAAGTATGATTTATGTTCAATTACTAATTGTACTGACGATGAATTATTTTCGTGCAAAATAAGAAAAACTTGGTAAAAAAATCAACAAATAACCCCTTTCTTTGCAGGCAGATATTGCTGACAATGTGAGGACTGACTGACTGGAAGAGACGCTGCGCTCGCATGAAGACAATCATTTGCTATAGCGACATTAGCTCGGATTCAGACTCGGATTTCAGCGGCTTAAGCGATTCAACAGATTACGCATGTATTGAAACGGATGGTTGTAGTGTGGAGGCAGGTAGCGAAAACGAAATTGAAGAAGAAACTGAAGCTATTGAGCCATATCGGTTTGAACCGTATGCAAGCGAAACCCACGAAAACGACACGACAGCCAGCGACACGGGAGAAAGCGAGGACGAATTCGGCGATCGCCTTCTAACCAACGATTGGTATGTGTTTGTTTGGCATTAAAGGAAACTAACAACTATGAACTAGGTTTACAGCATATGAAATACATTTGGCAACAACATGCACTTTGAGAGTGCAGACAGCCCAATTTTCATCAATTAATATATTCTGTAGACATACCCTCATGTCAGCAGGCCAGGGAAGCTGGTAAAACATTTTTTTAAAAGTTAAAAAAAAGTTAAAAAAAAGTTAAAAATATTTAAAAATATTAAAACAATTTTTAAAACAAATTCTAAAAACTTTTTAAAAAATTAAAAAATTTAAAAAAAATTAAAAAAATTAAAAAATTATTTTTTTTTAAATTAAAAAAAAAAAAAAAAAATTACTTTTTTTTTTACAAAAATTAGATTTTTTTTTTTAAAAAGTTAAAAAAAAAATAAATAAAAAAAAAGTGTTAAGTTAAAACATGATTTTCAAGGTAAATTTTTATTTTCAAGGTAAAAATTTTTTTCCAAGGTAACCACGCTCCCGCCCCACCCCGACCACGCCCCCACCTCACCCCCCACCCCCACCTCCCGAAATCAGAGGTCTCAAGGTTGGCAAGTATGCTCCCGAGACAAATATTCTCCCGAAAATCTCCCGATTTTCAGCCGTAGCTGGAGGCCACGCCCCCTCCAGCTCCATGCGGACCTGAGTGAGGACAGCCTTTTTTCATGACGGGAGGACAACAGGGTGACAAGAACTAAATCATCCAGACTAGAGATAAATTGTATTATTATGTTTATCTTACCTAAAAATAAATATATTTATTAATTTAAAAAAAAAAAAAAATACATTTTTACTATATTTTGCTAAAACATCAAAATTAATTGTATTTTTATTTGTATCTTTTCCTGACTCCTTACTACATCCAGCCACAGAATTATACATTAAAATAAACATATTTGAAATAATTAATTTTAAATGATCATAATTCATTTAAAATGACCATATTTAATTATTAAAATATTTGCTTGTTTATCAACAACTTTAGCATTTTATTCATTACATTTTGAAACTCTCAGAAGCCAAGTTATGTTATATTCCTTAAGATTTATTTATGCAAGTTTGAAGTATCAATCATTTAAACACAGTTTGGTTTGCATATTTTCAGGATGTAGATATATATATATATATATATATATATATATATAATGAAATACTTGACTTGGTGAATTCTAGCTGTCAATATACTCCTCCACTCTTAACCACGCCCCCCCCCGCCCCCACCCCCACCCCAACCCCTCCCGAAATTGGAGGTCTCAAGGTTGGCAAGTATGATGCGGACCTGAGTGAGGACAGCCTTTTTTTCATGACGGGAGGACAACAGGGTGACAAGAACTAAATCATCCAGACTAGAGATAAATTGTATTATTATGTTTATCTTACCTAAAAATAAATATATTTATTAATTTAAAAAAAAAACTAAATACATTTTTACTATATTTTGCTAAAACATCAAAATTTATTGTATTTTTATTTGTGTCTTTTCCTGACTCCTTACTACATCCAGCCACAGAATTATACATTAAAATAAACATATTTGAAATAATTGATTTGAAATGATCATAATAATTCATTTAAAATGACCATATTTAATTATTAAAATAATTGCTTGTTTATCAACAACTTTAGCATTTTATTCATTACATTTGGAAGCTCTCAGAAGCCAAGTTATGTTATATTCCTTAATATTTATTTATGCAAGTTTGAAGTATCAATTATCTAAACACAGTTTTGTTTGCATATTTTCAGGATGTAGATATATATATATATATATATATATATATATATATATATATATATATATATATGTATGAAATACTTGACTTGCTGAATTCTAGCTGTCAATATACTCCTCCCCTCTTAGCCCACCTCCCGAAATCGGAGGTCTCAAGGTTGGCAAGTATGACATAAATAGGAAATTATTATTGTTTTAAATGTATTAATCAGTCCAACAAAATAATACACAATAATACCATAACACAATTCCAAACCAACATTTGGGATCGCAACCAACAGACTAATTGAGAGGACACACAAACATGACACAAAACAATCCAAAAGTAGTCAAAACAAAAATGAATAACAACAGTATCAAATGTTAATAAGAATTCCAACATAGCAGTGATTAGACATCCCTCATTTACATGATCATCACAGCCATTTATTAAAAAAGAACATTAAAAAAAAAGAATAATGTGACAGTGACTTACACTTGCATCACATCTCATAAGCCTGACAACACATTGTGTTCAATATTTTCCACAAAGATATGTCATATTTTAGGTTCATTTAATAGTTCAAACAAATTTAAATAATGTATCCCATATTCCATTATAAGACTCATTATTATCTAAACCAGGGGTGCTCATTACGTCGATCGCGAGTTTCCGGTCGATCTCGGAGGGTGTGTCAGTCGATCACCAGCCAGGCATTAAAAAAATAGTCCTAAAAATGAGCGATCATAAATCTTCACTATGACGTCACTTCCGTCACTTGATTGACATTCACGGCACCCGAGGGTCTTCTGAGATGACGCTGGCTGCTGCCAGCTCAGTAAAATTACCGACTGGAAGGCGAGAAACACTTTATTTCAACAGACTCTGGCGCCGTACCTGTCGTCAAAACTCCAAAGACCGACTGCACAGTTGCGCTAACAAAACAAGAGTCTCAGAAAGCTGGCGTGCACAAGCTAGCAAGCTACGGAGTTTGCCGACAATGTATTTCTTGTAAAGTGTATACAAAGGAGTACGGAAGCTGGACAAATAAAATGCCAAAAACCAACCACTTTCATGTGGTATTGGACAGAAAGGAGGACTTTTTTTCTCCTCCATTCGAAAATGCGGACGTTTTTAGCACCATTGTCTGATTCCAATCAATGCAAGTCATCAGAATCAGGTAATACACCAACTTATATTCTTGTCTTCATGAAAGAAAGGAATCTATATGTGTTAAACATGCCTGTATTATCTTTAAACACCTTTAACTTGTTAACAATATTAACTATGTGTGTTAAACATGCTTGTATTATCTTTAAACACCTTTAACTTATTAATAATATTAACTATATGTATTAAACATGCTTGTATTATCATTAAACACCTTTAACTTGTTAACAATATTAACTATATGTATTAAACATGCTTGTATTATCATTAAACACCTTTAATTTATTAACAATATTAACTATATGTGTTAAACATGCTTGCATTATCATTAAACACCTTTAACTTGTTAACAAAAGCATATATTTCATAAATAAGTAAATATAAATTATATATATGAATGAGGTAGATCCCCACGACTTGATCAATTGAAAAGTAGCTCGCCTGCAGAAAAAGTGTGAGCACCCCTGGTCTAAACTGAATGCAGTTTTTTGCTACTGATATCATTCCCATAGCTTGTGTATACCAGTCAGTATGAGTTGGACTATCAACATCCATCCATCCATTTTCTACCGCTTGTCCCGTTAGGGGTCGCGGGCGGTGCTGGAGCCTATCTCAGCTGCATTCGGGCGGAAGTCAGCTGGACAGAGCCGCGAGGGCCAATTGAGTGTTGCCAATCAACCTATCCCCAGGTGCATGTCTTTGGAGCTATTTTTTATTGTTACCGTTTTTGTTCTGATGCATATTGAAATAAATGCAAGAAAATTATTTTTGATTAATTCTACACTTTTGTATAGTTGCAATTATAAAAACATCCATCTATCCATTTTCTACTGCTTATTCCCGTTAGGGGTCGCGAGGGGCGCTGGAGCCTATCTCAGCTACAATTGGGTGGAAGGCGGGGTACACCCTGGACAAGTCGCCACCTCATCACAGGGCCAACACAGATAGACAGACAACATTCACACACTAGTAGAGATGCGCGGTTTGCGGACACAACCGCGGAGTCCGCGGATTATCCGCGGGTCGGGCGGTTGAAATAAAAAAAAATTAGATTTTATCCGCGGGTCGGGTCGGGCGGTTGAAATTAAAAAAAATGAGATTTTAAATAGATTCAGGCGGGTGGCAGTTAAACCAATTGGGAAATATATATACATAGTTAAATGTTGTTACCCACATACGAAAAACGAGCAGGCACCTGCAGCATATGCCACAACAGAAGAAGAAGAAAAAAAGAGATGGACACTTTTACGGAGCGGAGAAGGGACGCCTCGCCGGGGTCCGGGACCGAGGTCCCTTCCCCCGAGAGGGCCCCACCGGGAGCCGTAGCTGAGGTGATCCGCGAGAAGGGCCCGACGCACGTCCAGGGTCACCACCGCACCGACACCCCGCCTCGTCCGCCTTCGCCGCGGCCGGCGTCACGCGCAGCAGGTAAGCAGCTTACCTGCACGCCACCCCCGTGGCCGGGGGCTCGTAACAGGGGTCACTCCGCGCGCTCCGCCCACGCAGCTTACCTGCCCGCCACCCCCGTTGCCGGGGGCGCGTAACAGGGGTCACTCCGCGCGCAGTGCGCTCACGAAAGGGGTGGGGCTCACCCTGGTGAGCCGAGTGGGCCACTTTTGGTAAGCAGAACTGGCGCTGCGGGATGAACCGAACGCCGGGTTAAGGCGCCCGATGCCGACGCTCATCAGACCCCAGAAAAGGTGTTGGTTGATATAGACAGCAGGACGGTGGCCATGGAAGTCGGAACCCGCTAAGGAGTGTGTAACAACCCACCTGCCGAATCAACTAGCCCTGAAAATGGATGGCGCTGGAGCGTCGGGCCCATACCCGGCCGTCGCCGGCAGCGAGAGCCGCGAGGGCTAGGCCGCGACGAGTAGGATGGCCGCCGCGGTGCGCGCAGAAGCCTCGGGCGCGAGCCCGGGTGGAGCCGCTGCAGGTGCGAGGGACATCGCACCTCCACGCGCTTGGAGGTGCACTCAGCGCGGCTCCCAGATGATTGCGCACTGGTGTGCGTCTGGGCCGTGACAGCGTGGCACGCATTGAATGTCTCTGCTGCATTGGATCAGTCTCCTTTCTTTAACAGGCAAAAGCTTTATAACCTCACTAATGCCTTGCATCATCTATATTAGATATATAACAACGGGCGGGTGCGGTTTTGATTAAATGTTAGTTCGGGTGGATACGGATGGTTGACGACTTTTGGGATGCGGTTGCGGATGAAATAATTGCCTATCCGCGCATCTCTACACACTAGTGTTGCCAATCAACCTATCCCAGGGGTCGGCAACCTTTACCACTCAAAGAGCCATTTTGACCCGTTTCACAAATGAAAGAAAACAATGGGAGCCACAAAACCCTTTTGAAATTTAAAATGAAATAACACTGCATATAAAGTTGTTTTTTTTTGCTTTGTGCTATGTATAAACAAACTATTATGGGTTACATTTATGAAATCAATCAACGACTGCAGAGAAAATGAAATAACATTTCTGCATGCAACAAAACGTTTTTAACTCCGAAAAAGAGGTCGTGTTGAAGGTTAAGTAAACTACTTAATGTCTATTTAAGTCCTCCTTGTAGTAATGAAGAAACAAAACGCCGAACTTAAATGATCCACTGGCAGAGAACCAAAAATGTGTCGTCATCCTTTTACTGGCGCCGTGCAGTCAGCTGCCAACCCATCCATCCATCCATTTTCTACCGCTTATTCCCTTCGGGGTCGCGGGGGGCGCTGGAGCTTATCTCAGCTACAATCGGGCGGAAGGCGGGGTACACCCTGGACAAGTCGCCACCTCATCACAGGCAGCTGCCAACCTGAATAATAAAATGTCTATTTCACTGAACAATTCAAAAATTGACTCTGCAGCATCGCGTGGACATCGGGGGCGGTACCACTGGATTGGCAGACCGGGGTGGTGGTTCCTCTCTTTAAGAAGGGGGAACCGGAGGGTGTGTTCTAACTATCGTGGGATCACACTCCTCAGCCTTCCCGGTAAGGTCTATTCAGGTGTACTGGAGAGGAGGCTACGCCGGATAGTCGACCCTCGGATTCAGGAGGAACAGTGTGGTTTTCGTCCTGGTCGTGGAATTGTGGACCAGCTCTATACTCTCGGCAGGGTCCTTGAGGGTGCATGGGAGTTTGCCCAACCAGTCTACATGTGTTTTGTGGACTTGGAGAAGGCATTCGACCGTGTCCCTCGGGAAGTCCTGTGGGGAGTGCTCAGAGAGTATGGGGTATCGGACTGTCTGATTGTGGCAGTCCGCTCCCTGTATGATCAGTGCCAGAGCTTGGTCCGCATTGCCGGCAGTAAGTCGGACACGTTTCCAGTGAGGGTTGGACTCCGCCAAGGCTGCCCTTTGTCACCCATTCTGTTCATAACTTTTATGGACAGAATTTCTAGGCGCAGTCAAGGCGTTGAGGGGATCTGGTTTGGTGGCTGCAGGATTAGGTCTCTGCTTTTTGCAGATGATGTGGTCCTGATGGCTTCATCTGGCCAGGATCTTCAGTTCTCACTGGATCGGTTCGCAGCTGAGTGTGAAGCGACTGGTATGAGAATCAGCACCTCCAAGTCCGAGTCCATGGTTCTCGCCCGGAAAAGGGTGGAGTGCCATCTCCGGGTTGGGGAGGAGATCTTGCCCCAAGTGGAGGAGTTCAAGTACCTCGGAGTCTTGTTCACGAGTGAGGGAAGAGTGGATCGTGAGATCGACGGGCGGATCGGTGCGGCGTCTTCAGTAATGCGGACGCTGTATCGATCCGTTGTGGTGAAGAAGGAGCTGAGCCGGAAGGCAAAGCTCTCAATTTACCGGGCGATCTACGTTCCCATCCTCACCTATGGTCATGAGCTTTGGGTTATGACTGAAAGGACAAGATCACGGGTACAAGCGGCCGAAATGAGTTTCCTCCGCCGGGTGGCGGGGCTCTCCCTTAGAGATAGGGTGAGAAGCTCTGTCATCTGGCGGGAGCTCAAAGTAAAGCCGCTGCTCCTCCACATGGAGAGGAGCCAGATGAGGTGGTTCGGGCATCTGGTCAGGATGCCACCCGAACGCCTCCCTAGGGAGGTGTTTAGGGCACGTCCGACCGGTAGGAGGCCGCGGGGAAGACCCAGGACACGTTGGGAAGACTATGTCTCCCGGCTGGCCTGGGAACGCCTCGGGGTCCCACAGGAAGAGCTGGACGAAGTGGCTGGGGAGAGGGAAGTCTGGGCTTCCCTGCTTAGGCTGCTGCCCCCGCGACCCGACCTCGGATAAGCGGAAGAAGATGGATGGATGGATGGAATTCAAAAATGGGAATATATGCAAAATGATAGGAAATTAAAATATTTATCATACTTGGCCAATGTGATTTCTGCTCCTGAACCGCAGCGCACAGCGTCTTCACATCAGGGCTGTATGACGTCACCTTTATCTTCTGTGAGGCGTGTGCCATGTTTGTTGGAATAAAGTTCATGTTGGAGAACACCTGCTCACGTACAT